>NW_024063327.1:0-81596 GCF_006381635.1 Hibiscus syriacus | reverse complement strand
CGAGGTGGTATTTCCTTAAAAATTTAAAATTATCATATATTTTAAATAGACATTTTAAACCAAAAACCATTTTTCTGCATAAAATATTTGATAAAATTATAGGAACATTTTAATAAATTTTAAGATAGATTATGAGCTTACAAATATTTAGTTTTTTTAGGTTAGTTATTGTTATCTCTCGTATTAGACGATAAATTGATTCGAATTTGACGAGTTTCAATTATATTCGATCTTATAGGATCATTAAAAAAGAAAGTCAGATTTGATTGGATTGAGTTCGAACTTAGAGGCAACAAATGAGATATCTTTATATTTGAATCAGATCAAATTTAAATAAAAATATATATATACTTTAAATCAGTTAAAGACTTAATCTAATCCAAGTTATCCTTCCTACTTGAAACCTTAGTATGCTAATTTTGAAATGGACTAGAGTAGAAGAGACATCACTAAAATTTATTAGAGATTATATAGAGTCAAACAAATATACGAACCAACAACCAGTTGGTCTAGTGAGATGAGACATTAGGTCTCTTAAGCAATGTTAGATGTTTGAATCCTGACGTTTGCGAATTGAGCAAACTAGGTTGGGAGGGTCGCCCTCGCCTTGCAGTACCGATCTGAATTAGTCGCTCAATAGATAGAATATCAGTAATTAATTCAAAAAAATATACACGAGTATCACTGACGGCCCAACCAAACGAAATTAAATTCACATCTCTTATTAATTATGGTCTTAACCATAACATGATTTTTGTCTGCAATAATATAATTTTCTTGGTCGTATAATTTTCAAGTTCTTTTGACTAATTTGGGCAAAAGAAATTGTAGGGCGACCATTGGACCAAACATAGATGTTAAAGGAAAACAAAAACTCTTAATTTCAGACATTAGGTATATGTTTTCATTAATATACCATTTGATGGTATATATCATTTTCTATATTTCTTTATTTAAAAATAAAATTAATTTAATAATTTAATTCACCTAATTAATTCCTAACGTGCCAACTAACCCTCCAACAAACAAGCCGACCACTGTAAATGCACCTCCTTTTTTATATATATATTTTTTTACTTTAATCTAATTTCATTAATCCATAATTAATGACATTCGAAAAAGGAAAGGATATTGACTATAGTATCCCTTAAAAGCGGTAGTACTTTGATATGAAGATTTACCCTTGAAACTTCAACTTAATTACACGATTTTCATGTAAAAAGGTCACGTCAGGGACGGACTCCAAAGTGCAATTAATTAAAATTAGGTGAAGATATCAAATCCGTTCTGTGTTTAAATTCGCCGGGAATGTTGGCCATTTTGCATGCTTCAAGTCCACAGACAGAATAACTATAATAGTATTTAAAAATACATTTAATATATGCAAAATTCCATTCATCGGTATATTTTTTTAATTTCTTTTTCTTTACGATAAAGAGAGAATTTCACCGTCACATCCGACGGCTGACTTTGCGACGGATCATGGCGATCGTCGAACGGCAGCAGGTGAGCTCCGAAAGGAAGGTGTTTGGTCTCTGTCCTTTTTGGCAAACTTCGACGACGACAAACGACTTTTCCTCTTCTTCTTCGACTAGAAATCTCAACCACAATGGCAGCCGCCATTCGGAGACGGTGCCCGTCAAGCGCTCGAAAACCGTCTCTTCCATCGCCAGATCTCTTCTTCCTCCCCGGCGCCGGCTACGCCTCGATCCTTCTAATAACCTCTACTTCCCTTGTACGAATCCCCGCTTTGCTTAGCCTTTGACTTTGTAGAGCTAAATTTTATATATACTTTTTAATTTGTCAAAAAAATTTCCAACGTAGATGAGCCTGGAACTCAGGCTAGAAGTGCGATCAGATTAAAGAACACTAGTAAATCTCACGTGGCTTTCAAGGTAAAATTGAATTACTATATCTATTTACTTCTCTTGTCTTTTACGTCAACATTTACTGTAATTTACGGGATTATTTTCATAAAGTCATGATTTGTCAGTGAATTAATATTAATTTTGGTTAAATTTTCACTGTCTATTAAAATGAGGCTTCTTGGGACGGTTATGGCTGCTTATTTATTTAATTAACTAAATTGTTTGTTTATTATTTTGTAGTTTCAAACTACTGCGCCTAAGAGTTGTTTTATGCGTCCACCTGGTGGCATTTTGGCGCCAGGGGAAAGCATTATCGCTACTGGTAATAAAATTTGGCAGCTGGATTCTGAGATTTTATTATATTAATTTTGTTTGATTTGGTTTGTTTGATGTTTCTTGTTTTGACAGTCTTTAAATTTATAGAGCGTCCGGAGAATAATGAGGTTCAGGCGGATTTAAAGAGTAAAGTTAAATTTAAGATAATGAGTTTGAAGGTAACAGGTGGGTGGATTACTTGCCTGAGCTTGTAAGTTCATTAATGTTCTGGCTTGACATATATATTTGATGTTTTCTCTTAAAGTTCAGCTCAATGGAGGCCCATGTTCTGTTAGCATTTCATCAATTCTGAGTTGATGTTGGACGAATTTTAATGGAATTGTAGGTTATTTGAAAATTTTAAAGTGGAAATGTTTGTTAAGTTGATGCTGTAGTTGGTTGTTCTTATTTGGGTAAAACGAAAACTGCTTAAAGTATTTTTAGATCGGTAACAATTCTCTATTTTCATTTGGCTGACACGCGTGAGGAATTGTGGTTAGAAAACACTACTTTAGCGGGTTAATATTGCCCTTATTTTCTTTCCATTGCTAGACCAGAGCCTTCAGCCTTGTTTGGAAGAAGAGTTTTGGTTTGTGTTATAGCCTTTTCTGGTAAGGGCATCATAATATGAGCTTAGTCGTAAATTGCTGCAGACTAATGTCGTTTTAGTTGCAGTTATTGAATACATGGTTTATAAGATAGATCTCATTCATATTAACTACCAAAACAAATTTTATTGCTCCTGTTTTATCTGAAATAAATATTATATGATCATTAGTAGAATGTCATCTGAACTACCAGTGTAGGCATGTAAAGTCGATCCTTTAAACATGAGATTTTCCATATGGTATTTAATGTTTCCTAATATTTCTATCTATTTAATGCCTAACCTGCTTATTGGTTATGAGTTATTTTTATTAGAATTTAATTGTGTACCTTTATTGGATGTTAACTGCTGCTAAACTTAAGATGCTAATGCTGACACAGATTTTTTCCCCATTGTGCCTTCTGTTGTATAGTTTGATGAACAAAGGGACCAAGTGACTGTAGAAAGAATTTTGCGGGTTGTATTTCTAGATGTGGGTCAGCCTAGCCCTGTAAGTAGCAAATTGTGTTAGTGTTGTTTTGCTTTCTACACTTAAGGGCTCCTTGTTTTATCCTTTCAATGGTTTAATTTTTCTGCTTGTTCCGTAAGGCATTGGACAAACTTAAGCGTCAGTTAGCTGAGGCTGAGGCTGCTCTTGAAACACGCAAGAAACCCGCCCCTGACATAGGTACCCGGGTTGTTGGAGAAGGTCTTGTAATCGATGAATGGGTAATTAATTGTCTTATGTCTGGAATAATGCTTCGTTTCCCTTTTCTTCCATCTTATTTTACTTATATTTAATGGTTTCAGAAGGAGCGAAGGGAAAAATACCTGGCACGTCAGCAAGTTGAAGCGATGGATTCAACGTGAAGTGTTGTTTGATTTGACTGTAAGTGTTTTTTCTCTTATTTGGTCGAATCCCTCAATTTGCGACTCCTTAGAGGGAATGTGAAAGAGATGAGTTGACGGATCAGTTCATGTAGAGGAGAACCACGTGTTCTCATGCCATTTTCAGCTTTATGAACATTGTAAAGGTCAAGATGTCCGACTTTTGGGCTAATGCCATCTTACTTGTAGATAGTGCTTGTTCTTTCTGTCATGGAAAAAATGCAAGGCACAATGCATTTTCATTTTTGTACACTTTTTGAGGTTGGAGTGGTTATATACATGCTATAGGTGTTTAGCCTCGTTTTTCTGTTGAAATATTTGACTATAGCCATTGAATTCACTAGGATTATATTGTACACTGCTATAGTAGATGAACGGGCTTGAAATTTTCTCTGGTTTGAAGTGATTTATGCACTTTATTCCTTTTTGTCCTCGTTTTTCTTTTAAGGCAATTAGTAATTTCTGGCAGCATAGGGCTCTCTAACAGCGACCGAGGATTTCCAAACTCACATATCATAGATCATAGAGCATGCAAAGGTTGTCCGTTGTCCCGTTCATATTCATGCATGTCGTGAAGACGCAGGCTGGTTCATGCAACCATATTCATAATTATGCTCATTCATATCCGTCCTGTCGTAATTCTGGGCTGAATTTCATCTTTCATGGATGATTGATCGTTTCCTTAATGTAGTTTGGAGCTAAAATATTTTGGTATTGATGAGACTTATCTTTTCTGAGAAACACAGATTAAGAACTGAAAAAGTCGAAAACAGATTGTTTGGTCTTTTATAATGTACTAGTATAACGTATGATAGTGAGGGATTGTTCAGTCTCGTATATGGTCGAAATCGATTAGAAAAAAAAAACTCGACCGGTAAAAAGCGGGATAAGATCAGTGGAATAAGTCAATTGCAGTCTACAGAATTGCTTACCTCTTCATACAAACAATGTCCTCTTTACATATGGGAAAAGGACTGCCATTATAGCTTCTCTAACCTTCTTTTCGGCTACCCATCTACATTCTTATCTTCTTTTGGATTGAAGAAGAAGACAATTTGGTGATGTACTCTGAACTCCATTTTATAATAGTGCTCTGATTTCAAATGTGCACATGCTCATCTTCCATTGGTGTATCCCAGCAATACTGTTCTTCCTACAAGAAGTGGTTCCCGATTTTGTCTTCGTGAATTGGCGGTGGCCGCAAAGTCCAATAGCGACCGAAGTGTCTCAATGATAAGAGCAAAACCAAGGATTTGGAAGCCATTGGGGACTGAAATGAGACCAAATGGGCTCCACTTAGGCTTTAATTTAGCTTATAGCAATTCCCTTTTCCTTTTCAATAGTTCGAAACTTTTTGTGAACAACTTGTATATGCAGCAGGACGCTCTTGACCTAGCTTCTAAAGCCCTCGTTTTCTTCGAAGTACCCGAGGTTAGTGGGCTGCCAAAATCGCACACTTCACAACGAAGCTAAGCGGGGACCCAGCCGAGTATACATGATTTTCGAAGTTAAATTATGAAGGCCCTAATGCAGGAATTGGATGGAAGATATGGAAGTGAGTGGCAATGCATTGCTGGGAAACTGATTTTGGTTCATTTGTGACACAATGCTCTGGTTGCTTCATTTATTTTTTGCTTTGGTAACCTTCCAATTTCACTTGAAAGATACAACATATATTATACAAACATTTAAAAGCCAAAACAAAACTGCACTACTGTCGAACCGATTGAGTTCCTCTCAAATGGTACCAGAACGAGCGCTAACCCGAAATACCGGACCTTCGGAACTCCATGGAACTTCGTTTGAAACCTTTTTCAAAAATCAAAATCATCTTGATTGGGCTTTGGTGAAGTCAACATAGCTGTATAAAGCCTGAGCCTCTCCTCCCCCAATGAATTACTCCTAGATAATGGCCTCCGAGGCCGAATGAACGACAATGATGTGAGGGTTAGCCGGTGCTTATACCGCCTCCAAGCCAATTGAATCGCCACCGCTCCCCATGTACGCCACCCCGGAGAATAATACCGAGCACTCCTCTTGACCTTTTCATTAACGAATGTATAGCGGAAATGTTGCGTAACATATTTGACATCGTCGGCTTCAAGACCGAATGCCTCGGTAGTTTCGAGTGTTATGAGTGTGGAAGACGATGGCGGGAGCCTTTCAATGAAGGGTCTTCGTAGACACCACGATAAGAGCTCATCGCCACTGAAATTTCCGGGGCCTAACATGCAGTAACTTTTCACACCATCTCTAAGAATTTGGCTGCTTTGGAGATGTCCCCTTACCACAAACAGCATTCTTTGTACCGGATCACCTTCTCTAGTTATCTACAATATCCATGTCAACGAGGGCTTAATAATTGAATTCCGGTTTTTTTCCCCTTAAAATATTCGTATTCGATATATATAAAATATAAGTGATGATAATTTAAAATGAGACTTACAATTTCTCCTTTGGTGAAAATTAAAGATTTGACACGATCACAAATATTTTCTAAGACCAAATCATCCATGTGTTGAAACAATGGTACCTGAAAGAAACTTAGAATTATAATAGGAACCAACAAATTCACAATTGTTTTCTACGGCATGTATTTGAGATATATAAAAGATTGAACTTTGTCATTGGTTAAAACGTTATGTTTTACGAAAAACAAGTTTCATACATTTATTATTGATTTTATCTGAAAAGTTGATTCGTCTCGTACCCTATAAAACGCGAGGTCCATTAAACGCGCTTTATAGGAACGAGGTAGTCCTACATGGACAATTTGAGGTGTTTTTTGCTAAGTGGTACTCTTAAAAAAATAATTTATGGGAGCTTTTTTATATAATAATGCCCCTTAATGTTTATTTTCCCTTATTGTGTAATTAAATTACCTGCCTAACTAAATCCAGGCAGAGGTGGTACTTGATATCTCTCCGGAGCCCCTCGGGTAAGTTTCGGATCATCTCACATTCGTCGACACCGCGCATCGCAGCCCACCGTTGCCGCTCGTAGTTGCGGACCCTTTGCCGGAACCCGGAAGGCAAGCGCCTCTTCCTCATCCACCACTCTATATTCCTCATCTTCAACTGCATCGCTTGTTTCTTGGACGTTGTTGCATGCAGAAACACCTTCACAAAACCATGTCAATAATCACACCCACAAAAAAAAAATCAAAACACAACAATATTTTTTTATTTTTTAAATCACAATACTAAAAAAATAATTGGTGTAGCACTGAAACGACACGTGGGGGAAATGGCAGAAATGTCAGACATTTTTGTAACATGTCATCTGTCTGAACATGAAAATTATCAAAGATTTGTTGGAATAAAATATGGACAGATAGAATCGTTTGATGGGCTCCCACTGGACCCTGTGGCTTTGGGATTTTGGTTAAAAAAAGAACCAACACTTTTCTCTGGGCATCAATGTTACTTCAACTGCAATATCAGTCACTGTTATTTTTTTTTGGGGACAAAATCAATCACTGTTGGTCTAAACTTTTTCTCTTTCGATAAACTATAAATTTCATCAATTAAATTTGATCATATTTCTATTCAGTCACTAAACTTTCATTTTAATCACTATACTTTTTAATTGTTCCAGATTCTCTTGATTTCACGACGATAGAATATCTTCTTTCAAATCTGAACAGTAAGGAGGAGGAGGAGGAGACTAGTTATACATCATGATTTTATGTTTATCAAATAGTTGAGATTGTTGATTGGAATCATTTTCCTTTGGATTGGGTTTTACGAGTTTTAAAGAGAATTTAAGAAAATTTAAATTGATAGATAGATAGGAGACGGCAAGATAAGTTTATGAATGTCTTTTGTGATAAAAAAAGATGATGAAAAAAAAAGGTGGTTCTAACACTGACATGACACATGAATGAAATTTTATGAGATTCATCTTTGTTGGAAAGAAAAAGAAAGAGAAATGTGATCAAAAGGTGGCTTCCATTCCATGTTAGCAAATGCAGTACATGTCAATACAAAATCAGCTACGTCACTCTATTATTTCTGATTTAATACTTCAGTGACAAAAAATGAATAACTCAAAAGTTTAACGATCAAATTGAAAATGTTTAAACTCAATGACTAAAATAAGAATATGCTCAAAGTTGAGTGGTGAAATTTTTCTTTACCCTTTTTTTTTACTATTCATTACTTTTATGCTGGAATTAATTTTGATGATATGCAACTTTATAACATTGTGAGTAGCATATTAAATGTTATTAGTAAATACCTTAATGTTTCCGATCAACATTGTGACGAGAAGAAGTCCACTGGTAAGCACAATGATGTTGAAAACAACTTCCAGCCATTCGGTTGTGCTCTCCAAGTTCCCAAATGTGCTGATAATTTACACAAACACACACACAAGGAACGAATAAATTAAAAAAAAATATTAATGTATAGTTCGAGATCGTTTTATTATTAAAAAAGAAGGAAACCTGAGAGTCATGAGACCCCAGAAGATGGGGAAAAGTATTTTCTCGAGACGACTGTCGTTCTTGACGAGCTGAACGGTCCATTTATAAGCTCCGTAATCATAGTTAGCAGGGGTTTCAATGCATGCGCTTCTCACTTGTTTGTTTTCTGCCCAAAGTAGCCTAGCTCCATCCCTCACCATGCTTCTTGTTCCATAGTAAATTGGATCTTTGCAAGTCAATAACCTCAGGTCACAATTCTCTATTCCTCTACATTGCTCTTTCAGGCACTTGGCCGATCTTTGGATCCCCAACAAGTACCAGCAAGCTCCCGCTGCCTGCCATGAAAATGAAATCAATAACCACTGATGTAGCAAATGTTGAAATAATTGAGGATTTGGATGAAATGAGTATTTTAGCCTAAAATTTTCACGAATCGTGTGTAACCAAGTACAAGACATTGGATGCTCAAAGGTTCACTATTTGCAACATTTACCCCCACATTTTTCCTCCCACGTGAATCACGAATTGACCAAGAAAGGACATTAAAAATGTAATTACCATACGGTTTTTCACCTTTAGGGGACATGACCATGACCATGCATCTTTCAGAATAAGCCGAAAAATAATTTGGGGTTGCTAAATGGTCTTGACAGCTAAAAGCTTTTATCCACCCACAAATTTTTTACACTTCAAAGCTTTATCGAAATAGAAAACAAAAATCAAAACTTCCTCAAACTATTCGTCTAAAAACCTAATTGTTATACACGATACAAGATATAATGATCATAAACGTTAGTTACAATACAATTTATCCAGGGATGGAACAAGGGACGGGCGAGGGCAGTCGTCCCCCTGGTATTTTAGATTTTTCTATTGAAAATCTGTTTACGTTCTCTGAAATTTTATGAGTTCGAGTTAACCCCAACATAAAATTATGCGTTCGTCATTGAATTTATCTCTTCCGGTCTAGATAAAAATTATTCACCCTTTTCTTTTTAGATAACCTATTAATAGTGTTTACGTAAGAGTCCTAGAGAATGGAGTAAATGTCTTACTTCGTATTTTGTTAAGAGAAAGAAATAGTATTAACTTATCGTCTTATCCCTAAAGTTATGTCTCTAACTTATATAGAGTTAAGAATGTTGAAACTGATGATTTTTTTAATAAATTTTATTAGTATATATTTTTTGAAAATATTATTTTCACAATCACTTCAAAGATTAGTATTTATATTTTCTTTTCCGTACCTTTTGTAAGTAGTGATGGTTATTGAGATTACTATAAAAATTAAAGGTGAACATTCATCAAGTAGAGTTGAGAAGATCAATTTTTCGAATCGAATCGAGTTTTACTCACTTTTAATAGAAAACCAAGAAAAAATAAAACTGCTTACATGTGAAGCGACGAAATAAGCGATCAAATTGAGAGCAATCCCCCACCAGACGGTACCAAAGACGTAGCCGGAAAGGTTTTGCATCCGTCGTAGGAGGCAAACGGCATGGTAGATCTTCGGAAGGTATTGGAAGAGGAATATTATCAACAGCACCGTCATTACTAGGGTTACCGATCCTCTTTCCAATAATGATGGAATTGCCACCCACAGTACAATCTACATTTCATTGCAATTTCACGTCAGTCCATAACTATATAATTCAAATGAAAATGGGAATATAAATGATGAAACCCATTGTATATTTTCCATTCTATCCTTGTCCTAAAAAATATAAAAAACGACATGGTTTCTTCACATGTTTTGTTACACTGTCCACTGCATGCAACAGACTCACTAATGGCAATATGGCATGCACTTGTCATGATCTCCTCCAACACACTAAAATGTAAGGTTTTTAATTTAATCTTTATTTTATATTAATTAATGAAACTGAATAATGTGATTTGTGGTGATGATTGTACCTGAGGTAGGGGTAGGATTACGAAGAGATCGAAGAAGAATCCTTTTGTTGCTTTAAGGTATTTAAATGCCACGTGGCGTGCATTCGCACCACGGGGTCGGCTGCTTCTTTCTCGCCTCCCGTCTCTCTCCTCTTCACTCTCGCTTCCGCTTCTCTTATCGTACGACGATCGCTTGACCATTTTGAGCTGCAGGCACATGTTCCACACGTGCAACGCGTCGGTCATGCACCGGAGCGCCGTCACGGTGATGGCGAACCACCCGTCGACGAACAGGCACATGCACGTGTCGCTTACCGAGAGGGTGTAGAAGAACAACGGGTCCATGAAGAGGCCCGTTGCGCACACGAGGAGGAAAACCCTATTCCATTCCTGAACCCATTTAGCTCTAGGGTCCAAAACTCGCCCTAGCGACCAAATTTTACGCCGACGGCCGCTGCCGCCACACATTAAAAACAATCCCCGACTATCCCTCCAACTCTCTTCTTCTTCTTCCTCCTCAACCTCATCCTCCAACAATTCTTCTTCTTCCGTATCTCCCAACTTCTCTTCCTCGTCGTCATCGTCGTCGTCAGTAAAATACGGCGCATGAGCGCCACGCGAAAAGGAAATTTCCCGTTCGCTCGCCATAGATTCGAGAATTCAGCAAGAAAGAAAGAAACGTATACGTGACTAGTGAGAGATCTTCATATGAGGTTTTGAAGAAGGACGGAATATAGGCAAAGTTGGCGAAGAAAGGGCATAAGCATTTGACAGGAGAGCAGTGAAAATATGGGGAAGTAGGAGAGAAGAGTAGAAGACAATAATATATGTAGTGACAAATTATCGAATGTACAATTTTGCCCTTCAAATAATTTAAATTATGGCATGTACAATAATACATGTAGCGACAAATATTAAAGTTGAAACCTAAATATAATCATTAATTTTTTTTATTTGTTTAATATTTAAAATAATTATATTTCGAGTTTGAGTTATATTAAAAATCTGTATCAATGCTCTAATCCTTTACAATTTTTTCACTTTTTTTGGGTCCACGTGCAATTCATTAATTTTTCAACCAACTAGCAAGTATGGGAATAATTTTTTTTTTTGTTGCCCTCTCGTTCTAAGACTTCACATTAATTAATCTGGATTGACCTGGGTCGCACTCTTGGCTTTGGTGGGTGAGTCTCCCAGCGATGATTTTCTGCATACATAATGACTCAAACCTGAGGTATTGCTTAAAGAATATCAAGTTGCTTACCACTTAAACCAACCACGTTGGTATTGTTTAATACATTATCAATAAAGAATTTAAAATTTTAATGAATTAGATTCTTGGATTGGATGTAGAGAAACGAAATTTGTGGTGCTCAATTACAATTTTGGAGGCGTCAAAATTAAACTTTTATCATTTTATAAATTAAAAGACCCACAAATCTTAAAGAGGTTAAACTACAAATTTAATATTAAGTGGGACCAAAATGCAATTTAACTATTATGTGAGGTTTTCAAAGCAATAGCTGCATGATTTGAGTTTAGAATACTATGAATCCTAATATATCTTTAGAGAAAAATTATTTTATACTTATAATTTGTATGTGTGTGGGTAACTATCATATGAAGCTTCTTAATTTGGTCTAAATTCTACTCTTAATAGCTTTGTTTGAAATCTATTCTGTTAAAACCATTCACCAGGGGCCACGCAACAGCAGAAACAGACAAGGAAATGCATGACAACAAAACAAAAAGAATATTAAATAAAAGTAGTAAAAGTGTAAAGGGAATGTTGAGAACTTAGTTTTTGTTTAATTTCAGAGTACAACCCAAATGGGTTTTTTTTTGGGGGGGGCATATTACTTTTTATTTTTAATTGAGACCCTGATTTAATAATTGTAATTGATGGGGTTATATGGAAATAATTGATATAAACATGGTATATAAAAAATGATATTATCGTGGCACAAATAATACATGGATACGTTAAGCAGCTTGATATCACTTAAGTAAGTCTTGAATTCGAGTCATTGTGTACAAAAAATCCCCGCTGCGAGATTCACCCACCAAAGTCAGATGTACGACCCAAATCGATCGAGATTAGCCAAGGCTAAGTTTTGGGAACCAGAAAGGCAAAAATTAAAGATGCATGTAGAGCAACATCCGGTCTCCCCTCTCTTTGAACCTAGGTTATCTTTTAATATTTTGTGTTATTTTTTCTTTTTTTTCTAATATTTGTTGAACCCGTCACAATATTAATGTTAATGTTGATTTTCGGTGGTTAGTGATTATTAATTCTCTCTCTTTTTATATTATGTCTTTCTTTTTTTAATTTTGAATAAGAATTGTTATCCCTCTTACACACATTTTTCTATTTTTGTGATATAATCCTTATGGATTTTGGTATGTTTTTCGCATACATTTGTGATCGTTTTGGTACTCACACAAATAGTCGTTCTAGTGGATAAGACACTAGATTCTTTAAGCAATGTCAAGTGTTCGAACATTAGCGTTTGCGAATAGAACAAACTGGGTTGGGACGGTCGCCCTTGTCTCTGTGATATCTGATTTGGATTAGTCGGTCAATAGATTGGATATCAATGATTAATTCAAAAAAAGACCCTCGAGTCATTTATTTTCTAATTAGGTTATCCGTGATCACGTATAGTTAGATCCTCTCTTTGGTAAAAGGTTGTTTGTCGATATAATCAAAATTATATAACGAAGCAGCCTGCCAGATAGTTTAGTTCGTTTATCATTCCTTTATCACTTCGCAAATCATCTCGTTCAACATAAACACTGTGTTTTTACAATGATTATTGTGTTCTTTTGATATTGGTAGTCATACTCAACAAAATGTTTTTATTTTTTTTGTCTTTGAGTTTAATATTTTTATTTTTATATAATTTCTTAGTGATTATTGTTCTCATTTTTTTCTAAGCTTAAATATTATAATTATGGGTTCTTCCATTATATTAATTAATGAAATGTAGTTATCATTATTTAATACATATATATATATATGAATTCCATTAAAAATTGACTAAAATCTCATAATGTGGGTCAATAAAAAATTATTTTAGGTTTATTTTTCTAATAAATTATACATTATTAAATTTAATTATATAGAAATTATATGATAACACATAAAATAAAACAAATATGTAAATTATTAAATTTAATTATATAAAAAATTGTGCTTTCATTTTTTAAGTAATTTTCTCTAATACATGTTTTTGAATAAGATACCTCAAAATATTTCTTATTGTTGCTAAAATATCATTGGAGAAATATCAGCACAATATGAAATATTTTAAATTTTGAAATATTTAAAATTATGAGGTATCATTGGTCAAAATTTAAAATATTTTAAATAGTATACGATATTCAAAACCATAATTTTTTTATTGAGAGAAGAAACTAATTTTATTCAAAATATGAAATATTTAAAATTACAATAAAGATTTATAATTACCATAGTAAATTAAGCATATTATTAGGAAATTTTTTATATAATCACTGAAACAAAACTAGAAACTAAAGATTATATAAGGACCATACAAGGAAAAATTAAACCAAACCAAGAAACTCGAACAAAGATGGATACAAACAAATCTTATCGCATCAGCAAACAAACCACAAAAGGGGATCAAGATATTAAAAGACCACCCAAAAACCACAAATCAGACTCGAACGATATGAAAAGCTATCAACGATCGCAAATCGTGTATCCAAATCCAATCTGAGGGTCCAAAACAGGGAAGATCACCGATATATCATAATAGGCACCATCTTGATCAGTCATAGCGATGTCAAATCAACCATTTGAAATAAAAGATAAACGAAAAAAAGAGCCAAAGAACCAAAAAATATCAAATAGCATAAGAAAACTTACCATAAAGACAAATAAAAACGTGTAACACATGTAGATTTATTAAAATTCAAAAAAAATTACAAAACAAAAAAGAAAAATATAATAAAGTATAATGACGGTCAACAACCAATAATAAAATTGATATCATCGCCGATTAACAAAATAAAAAAAATTGATGAGCAGTAAACTAATAGGATAAATCTAGGATTTTTTTCCTTAAAACGTATTATCTAACTTCAAAACCATAATTTTAATATAATTTAACTAGAACCACAAAATATTAATTAAAATATATTTATTTCACTCCTATATTTTTGTCAACGTTTGTTGTCCGTCAAACATATATTATAGGACACTAGTATCAAGATATGGGCAGTGTATAGTATTATCTCCGCACCTAAATTGTTGTCCTCATAAAGGGAAATTATACTCAATTCTTAATATACGGTTATGAAAAAATGTTATTGATTTTGTTATTATTTTTATAATAAAATTAGTAAAAATTTATTTAAAATATTTTTATTTTTATTTAAAATATTAATATTTTTTAATATTTTTGGTAAAGTGTCCAATAATAACAAAATCGATAAAAATAACAAAGTTGATAGTAATTTATCAGATATGTTAATTAAACCGGTAAAACACCCAATAATAACAAAACCGATAGAAATAATAATATTTCTGATAATTATTTATCGATTTTGTTAAAAATATAATAACAAAACCAATATCGCATAAGACTCCCGCACGTAAGACTCCCCCACCCCTATATTTACATGTAGCTTTCATTTTTTTAATGCAATTTTTTTTATTTTTTTATTTCTCCCGAGAAAATTAAAAATTAATAGAAAATTAATAAAATGATAATTTTCTCCCATTTGCCGAATAGCTTCCTCGCTCTTTCATCTTTCTTTCTCAAGTCTTTAATGATTATTTAATATACGGTTCAGAACATGTTGATATACATCTGGTCATAATGAACGAATATAATAAAAAATAATTAATTCAATACATATTAATTATCAATTATAATAATAAAATGCATTTTATAAAATTTTCTTAAATAAAGTCAAATACTTAAATCTTAATTTTTTTTTAAGGAATGACAACTTTAATTCACTAATAACAGAAGGAATTAGAGTTACAACGAACTAAAATATAGAAAGAAAATTGAAGACAATAATCACCAAAATTCTCGTACAAAAATAAAATATTAAACCTAAATATACGAAGCAAAACAAAATTTTCCATTGAGAATAACGACCAACATCAAAAGAACTCAGTAACTTTTATAAAAACTCATTATCTATGTGGAATGAGACGCTTTATGAAGTGATAAAGGAGTTGTGAGCGAACCAAACAATCTGGTAGGCTGCTTCGCTGCACAATTGACAGGCTACTTCGCCGCACAATTCTGATTATATCAGCAAACAACATTTTACCAAAGAGGGGATCTGACTACACGTGACCACCGATAAATCAATCATAAAATAAATATCGTGATGATTTTTGTACGAACACCAAAATGACCGCAAAGGTATGAAAAAAACTTACCATAAACCACAAGGATCGTGTCATAAGAGCAGAGAAAATACATGCCACAAGAGCAAGAAATTATTTTATGGACCCGACTCACCACATTATTCATGGTCCCAGTGAATGACAACCACAAATTTTAAAATAACTTCCAAATAACCACACACTTTTTATTTATATGTAGGAAAGAGATGAAGATTCACATTGGAAAAAAATGATGTGAACAATGTTATTGGTTGGAACCATGGATGACGTGGTGAGCCGGGACCATCTAATAAATTCTCCACAAGAATAGAGAAAAATGTGTCATAAGGACAAAAAATTTAAAAAGACTCAAGAAAAACAATGAAGAACAAGAGAACTAATAATCACCGGGGTCGGCAACCAATCTTAATTAGTACCGCCATCGGCTAAACAAAAATAAAATAGAAAAAAAAGACGGCACAAAAGTATTAGGAGAAAATTAGGTTAAAACTCTTAAATTTTAATATTATAAATAAAATAAATAGAGTTAAAACTATTATTATCATAATAAATATTTATAATATTAAATTTTAAATTTCATATCAAAACCTTGAATGAAATAAATATCAATTTTAGCAATTTTAGCAAACAAAAATAACATCTTATAAGCAGAAAGAAATCAAATTAAAATATAAATAGTAAGCCTAGTAAAAGAACCAAAACCATAATTTAACCTTTATTTTAATTTAAAGAATTTCAGTTTCCCCAACTATTACATGTTTTTCTTATATAAATATATAAGTTATTCTTTAATTTTTTTTTATTAATATGAGATAAATACATTTACTATCTATTCAAAGTTATTCATTATTCTTAAGCTCTTAATATGAGACAAATTGTACTTCATCGCATATGTAATCATAACCTTTAAGATATATTAATTAAGTTAAAGTTTTTTGAGGATTATAAAGTGATATTGGTTTGTAATCTCTTTATATTAATAATGCACAACTGCATACGATTATATTCGCGCCTATTATACAATTTCAAATTTAGGCAACATAGTTACATTTTTTAATAGGGTAAATTACATATTTGATAACTGAACTTTCATATGATTCCTATTTTACTCACAGTACTTTCAAAAATTTTAATTTGCTCACTCAACTTTATAGATTGAGTTTTTTTGGTCACTCGGCCGTTAAATTTCTCACGCCATTTTGACATGGCTTAGAAAAATGATTTTTTAATTGGTACAACTCGAGGTGAGTCGGGGTTAGACGAACAGATGATCGGGGTGGCCAGAAAACAACGTCGAACCACTTACCTAACGGTTGACAATGGAGGCAATGACAGTGAAAGGGCAAATCGACTGAGTTTTGGTCGGAAAGAGAAGAGGACTTCAGCGGTGGTGACGGTGAGACGAACAGACGGATGAGGTGGCCGAAAATCGACAAAAATCGATGGGAAGCTTTGGTTTCCTAATGAACCTTCGACAGTTTCTCTATGATGAATGGTTGGGGGCCTTGACGATCGATCACTAGGATTTTGGTCGCGGTGGCTTGACGCTCACATCGATACTGGCAGTGACAGTAAGCCTCAAACGGTGATTGAGATCAACGGTAGGTCTTCGAACAATTTCCTATGATTTTACGATGAACGGTGGGCTTTCATCAACGGTGAATGGTAGGGCTTCGATCGGGAGGCGACATTAGTGCTGTTAGAGGTGGCAGTGCGAGCCACTGCTGGCCGGAGATGGGTTCGACGATGAGGGCAGCGGTGGACGATCCTTGACGATGAGAAGTTTAACGGCAAAGTGAGCAAATTGAAATTTTTGAAAGTACGATGAGTAAAATAGGAATCGTATGAAAGTTCAATTATCAAATTTGAAATTTACCCTTCATTTTTTAACCTGTCATGGCATCCGTGAATTTTAACGATTAAAAAACTATTTCTCTAAGCCACGTCATAATGGCGTGAGAAGTTTAATGGAAGGGTGACAAAAAAATCAATCTATAAAGTTAAGTGAGCAAATTGAAAATTCTAAAAATAAGGTGAGTAAAATAGGAATCGTATGAAAATTCAGTTATCAAATTTGTAATTTACCCTTTTTAATAATCATCAAATATATGACGTATTGATAGACTAATTCAAATAGGATGCTATAAAAAATTATTGTAGAGACAATTTTCTCAATCTAATATATTTCATTGATAATACCAAATTTTAATCTCATATTATTGTTTAAGAAATTTAAAAACCTCATTACGTCATACCGACGTATAGTTGGTACATATAAAATTAAAAATTTCATGTAATTTTGAAATGATAATGATGGGAATATCAAATGAACAATTGAAGAGTTAAGGAAAACAATAATTCAATGAAAGAGGGTAATAGTTTCTAGAAAAGGATTGTGATAATCCTGGGGGAGTAAATTAGAAGAAAAAGACATAAGAAATAGGAAAGAGAGAGTGTTGGGTATTATTCACAAATAAGTCCAAAAACCGCAGCTTCCATGCAACTTCGTATATTTTGTTGGTTTCTTAATTAAATTAAATTTTATCGATATCCAAAAAGCTTCTATTCTCCAAATTAGACACTTCGTTTTCATACCTTCCCTACCATTTTTTCAATGATTACTGGCAAAGAAACAACAACAAACCCTATATATATATATATATATATATATATATGTGTGTGTGTGTGTGTGGGGTTGAAAACTACAAATGTGAGATCATCGGATAATATTATGGACTTTAGTGATCATTAAAAAAACTGATTATTTAAAACAAGAAAGGGAAAGTTCTTGATTTAACCCTCTAGCTAGGTAGTTAAGTCCTTGGTAGCAATCATTTTCGTTAATGATTTTTTTGGGGTTCATTTTTCAAGCCGAGGGATTAAAATGTAATACGGGGATAGGATAGGGAGTTCTGTGATGATTTTCCTGTTGAACTTTTAAGTAGTTAAGAATATTTCTTTCTTAATATAAAGATTGAATCATGAATAATTTATATATTTCATGAGAGTCAGCAAAATATGCATAGAAAATACTGTTACTGAAGAGGCAATATATATTCAAAATAAAATATTTTCTCAAATAAAATGTTGTTCAAGAAAAAATTAGGGTGTAATGAATTTTATTTGTGGAATGATTGTAATGAATTTCCCCTTAGTATCTAAAATTTCAATAATAAAAAGAAGAGAATTGGAGTTTTAATTCATGTTCTTAAACTTTGAAAAAAAAGAAGTGTCATGTCATCATGTTTTAACTAGATAAGTTTATAAATTAAAAAATATTGTATATTTAAATAAAATAAAAATATATATATTCTTTTATATTATAAAATAATGATATTAATTAAATTAATATATAATCATCTGAATTAAAGTATGTTAACATAAGTATTTTGAAGGGGATAAGGAGCATTTTGTACAAATGTTGGCTCTATAGCTGACTATGGGTCACATACCATTAATCCTCCCATGTGAAATCCTTCACGCTCCACCTGCATGATTGATGCAAAGATTCTCACTCTTATATCTTTCAAATCCGAACATTATAGTGTGTGTATATATATAATATGAAATTTCTAATTATTAACACGTATTTATGATCTTATTTTTGATCGATTAATAATTTAATTTTCTAAGTTCATCCAAAATATTCTAATGATACAAGTCAATGATCCTTTTATTCAATGGTAAAAAAAAAATTTTACTTCGACATATTAAAAATTAAAATTATAATAATGATATATTGACACGTAAAGCAATCTGAGTGATAAAAAATATTATATTCTTTAAAATTTTTGAGTTCAAACAATTCTATATGTGTGAGATTACTAATTGATCCTGACGATTTCACTAAGATCTTCGAGGTGACACAATCATATCAAACACACTTGGTTGTATGACTTGAAGATTGAGCTGTGTGTCTCTGTGAGTGCATAAATGAGTGACAAATGCAATTAATAACCTTCGAGTATCCGAAACACAAAAATATTTAATTTTTTGTAGTTGTTCTTTAATGAATTTTAGGGGATTATTTATCTTTTAATTAAATAGAGACATTATATTCTAAGATAAATACTACGATTCAAATTCACACAAGATGAGATAATTTAAATATTTTAAACAATTCAATTAAGAATATTGTGTATAAATGTATTTTTATAAATAAATGTTTTCCACCTCTCAACATGTTTGACAGCTAATCTGTGTTCCGTAGCCCCGCCCACATTTTTATTTGATGGAAAATTACGCTTTTTGTCACTCAATTTTGGTTTTGTTTCTATTTTGATCATTGAATTTTAAAAAATTGAATTTAATCAAAATTTCTTCTTCTTCTTTTTTGTCATTGATCCGTTAAGCTATAAACGAAGTAATGGCATTGCAATTTATATCGAAATTATATTATTTTAGACCCCTATAAAATGTTAAATGTACATCAAAATATTGTTATTTTAGATCCATATAAGCTTTTTTTCTCTCATTTTCTCTTTTTTTCCTATTATCTTCTTTTCCTTTAATGGTCAATTGTTACCACTGACGGTCGATGTGTCACTATTGGGTAGAACCTAAACGGACAACTTTTTTATTATTGGGATCTTCAAATGGAAGCTTCTGCCATCAGAGATCTACCAAAATCGAAGATGAGTTTATATTCTTCTTTTTATATATATATTGTATTTGTTGTAATAGACGGTTTTTGTTTTTGGTTTGTCAGATTAGATGGTCGAAAGTAATTTTTGAGATGACTATCGAGAATGATATCTAGGGATAATTATTGAGGTCGATGGTAAAGGAATGAAGGTGTTATGGTTTCAATAGTAATTCTCGAATAGTTGGAGACGAAGATGATGGTGGTTTGAGTAAAGATAATAGATAACGATTAAGGCATTGATATATGTACGATTAATGGTCACCGAATAAAAGTTACACATCAAAAATAAGCATTTAGATCTAATTAACCAAAGCAGTGGTACAATCTTCCATTAGAATTAAGTCTTGATTGACACTATATCTAAAATATGACCATTGAATAATTATTCCCTCACCTTGTAAAAATATATTTGAATTTATTTGTGAAGTTTAAAAGTATATTGTTATCCATCATTAAAATCTCTGAAATCACTTCAATTTCGACCAGTTTTTTTACTGGAACCGATTGGTTGGGGGGCAGAAAATCAACTATAGTATTACTAGCTACAAGATGCAACCCTAATCAACTAGCACATGTTTCCTTCTCGGGTTCTATTTTCTAAGTTTCATAGTACAATTGAGTTACTAGTTATAGTCAAACCCTAACTTCGAAAGAGAGGGACCCATTAACACGTGAAGAGATCTCGAGGACCACTTAACATTAAACCTTGAATTGGAGTTTTTCATACGTAGCTATGTACGTTTAGCATATTTGCACAGTTTTGCCTTTTCTCACTCCGAATTTCCCCGGAAAATACAATGGAAAAATCGCTTTCGAAAATTTTGATGTCACTCTCACATTTTCCCTCATTAAATATTTGAAATGGAAACTTGTCAATTAGATCCGTACGACGACCCGCCATATAAAGAAGACAAATCCCACAAGGCATCTCCAAATATTTAATGGAAGATTTTTTAGAAACCTAATTATCATTGTTGATGTATAATGAGAAGAATGACAATTTACTGTGATTGAAGTGTTGCTTATGCCATTTATTTCTTCTTCTTCTTTTTTGTATACTTGTCTCTCTTTCTGAGTTATGACATGTCTTAGAATTTTTCCCCTACTTTAGAATGTAGGATGGTGATGTTATGTTATAGGTTGGAAGCTTAATGCCTCGTTATTAAGGTTTATTCTTCTCGTCATGTCTAACAGTTACTCTTATTTGTTGTTCTCATACTGTCTGGTCATTCCGGTGAAGCTTGGGTAAAGCACAACACCTTGTCCCTCCAGAGTGTAAGGAGTGCTACAAGGTGATTTGTCCAAGGATGGTGTTTGAAAAAGAAGAGGAGGCTATGTTCTATTTGTATCTTTGTTTTTGTTTGTGTTTTTGATGGTTCATCCTTTGTGATTTGGACAAAGGGGCGTGTGTTCCGTATCTTTTTATGAAGTAAAATTTTTCAACTTAGTTTACTTCATCGTTGAACGGGTGAAAATATCTCTACAAAATTATTAGAGACGTCCTTGCTAAATATTCCTAGCATCAATCTAATAGTGGAAGACCCACGAAGACATCTCGTGTTTATACAAATGGAGGCATCTCGACGCTATAATAGGGAGATATTTAGCTAATGTTGGTAGAGCACAAGGTTTTTATCCTTGGGGTCGTGGGATCGAGTCTCATGGAGGGCATTTCATAATTCAGAGGTCTCCTACGAAAACTGCTCTCAACCTGGCGCTGGGGGCAACCTACTATCCTACCTCCCCTTACTCCATTACATATGGGAATAAGGGTCAACTAATACTCTAGCTAACGGAGGGATGTATAACAGTTCACTCTGTCTTATTTAGAAGAGTCGTGTGTGGTCCATCCTTTCTAACTTTAATGAAAAATCATACCCGATTCAATCAAATAATTATTCTTATTCTCCACGGCAGAAGCTCCACCTAAGAGGACTATTGCTTAATGTTAATTGTACACCTTTACTGGTTTCATATCGATTAAAAGGTGGCTGGCAACAATGGTGAGCAAGAGGTAGTGGTGGAGCTTTTCGGTAATTTAGTTGGAAAGGATAAAAATGCAATGGTTGTATAATTTTGGGCCTTTATTGCAATTGTAAAAATATGATATTTGATTGTAATTTACATAAAGTATATGCCATTACTGTAATTTATAAAATATAATTTCTTTTTATTGTAATTTACAAAAAATGTTCTTTATTGTAATTTATAAAAAAATGTTGTCCTTTATTATAAATTATGGAAATTTTCATCATTCATTGTATTTTACAGAAACGCTATTCTTTTATTGTAATTTATATAAAAATTATTTTAATTGTAATTTTACTATTTTTTAATTTTTAATAAATAAATTGTGACGATACTATTTCAGTCATTTACACAATAAAATTATTATATCATTGACGACGATACGAATAATTAGTGATGAAACTTTATGTATTTTGGTGATGTAATTAATTGTCATTGAATGTAAATTATAATGTGATGTTATTCATTAACGTCACAATATATTTAATAATACATGATGAAAATATATACATCATCACATTTTACATTTAGTGATACACCTAAGGTGACGTCTGCTGTGACGTTAAACTTTAAGTCACAAAATACAAATAGTGACGTAAATGTAAGTTTTAGTGACGTTATTTTAGTTGTCATCAATAAGCAAATTTTTTTGTAGTGACTCTTTGCGAGGGAAAAAAATATCACAAGCTACATTATGCAAACCTAATCAACTATCACATGTTTTCTTGTTTAATTCTTCTCCGAGTCCCTAACCATGGGCACACCGAAAAACTTGGTATATTTTGAAAGAAAGGGGCACCTAAAACATGTGAAGAGATCTCGAGGACCACTTAAAATTAAACCTTGATTTGGAGTTTTTCATACGTAGCTACCTACGTACCCCCCGGCGCGAAATTTCCCGGAAAATGCATTGGGGAAATCGCTTTCAAAAGTTTTGGTGCCTCTCGTTAAATCATCGAAGTGAAAGCTTGTCAATTAGATCCGTACGAAGTTTTCCAACCATAAAAGGAAGACAAATCCCATAAGGCATCTCCAAATATGATAAGCATCCGATGATATAATAAGTTAATATACTTTTGTTTTCTATATCATTTTATTATATTAATATATAGGTTTAATTAGGGTTTCTGTTGATAACTTTATCGTGCCATGTTTAAAATGATTTTCTCCCGACAAACATTGCATGCTATTATAAGAAGGTGTAGTCAATGCCTATGATAATATTTAAGTGGGGGAAACAAAGTAATGAGTTTTAAGACTAATTAATTAACTGCAGACGATTAACATTGACAAGGCTACATTACACTTTTGCTTCCCTTTCTGGGATTATTTTCATGCATGAGGATTAGTTGTTATCATTTTCTAGACTTGTTATGTTCGTAGTATCTGTACAAAGATTTTTAATTATTTGACAATGAACGCTCGTACCTCTGCATACATAGTGTTAATAATCTTATAGAGAGTTGATTAGAATCCTTATTAAAATTTGTTGAATTTAGTTACGATGGTTCAGAAGATTCTTAGGATTAGTATAAAATAAACATAAAAAATCCGAAAGAAGAAATGAAGAACTTTATAAAGTGAGAACTAGAAATGAAGATTCTTAGAATTTTGTTATCATTTTCTAGACTTGTTATGTTCGTAGTATCTGTACAAAGATTTTTTCCCCAGATCGTGAATTAACACAGTGATGATCTTGTGACAATGTTTGAATCATGGTTTTGTGCCTCACTTTTATTGGTTTTACTCGAGATGTGGTCCTAAATAGAACTAATGGCTTATCTGATCCATGTATCTCACCTTGCATTTTGGGAAAGGCTTCTTGTTTTTTTATCCCCTTTGATTTTATGTCAATTGGATGTCCCTGTTATAAATTCTTTCTGGCTGTTATTTTATAACATAATTCTATGGTTTACTCAATTGCTTTTACTAGTTTGACAGCTATTTCTTTTCATCGTTTTCCTGTTTGTGTTAGTGATTTCTTTACTCTTTTATTGACAGAACAAAATAGGAAAATATTAAGATGCTTCAAAGTTTGAAGAGGAAGACTTGATTCTTAAAGTTTCCCTTTTCCAATTGATTGGCATAAAAATTACCACAAACTTATAATGCTAAATTCCCCAGTTGCGAAAATGTTCCTTAATCATTCTTTATCAATAGTGCCTTCGGTAGATGGAACAATACACTATGCTTCAATTCACCTATTAATTTTGCAGGAACGTGTCAAGGAAAGGTCCTCACACCCTAAGGATACTTTTCGGTTCACATCCACTGTGCAGTCCTTTTAGGTAATCTTAATTTGCATTTGCTCCGTGCTGAGCAACAATGATTGAATGTGCTCCACTCTCTATTTGTTTAGAGTCTTCTTATACAACATTCTTTGCATATAAACTTGTGGTTTTTCAATATTATAGACTGTCAGGAGTAAAATGATACGTAATAGGAAGTACAACTTCCTTTAGAGATGGTGAAGATACAACACAGATGTCAAGCTCTGCCAATATGGGCCGGAAAGGGTCATTGGCAGCTTTTATATCATCTGGTGATGCTCCAGAACTTGTTAAAGGTGACACTTTGATCTTAACCCGTTGGCATGCAACTTAGAAGTAATGAAATTTGCATCACTAGCAAAAATTTCATTTGTAATTTTCCTAATGCAGATCTGCACCGGTTGCTGCATCAGCTGCAGTTCTCAGTATTACTGATGACGAGAACATCAACTCTGCTTCAAGTGAAGGACGTGGAATTATCGAGGTTGACGACAGTTCAGTATGAGATACCTTTCAGTCAGTTAATTTTGTCACAATTTCAAGAATAATGTAAATACAATCTGAATAAGTGTTCCGTAGCTTTTGAAGGAAAATGATGAAATTGTTCAAGGTAAGGACGCAAGAGAGCAGCTCCTAGGGCTAGGGGAAGAGGTAGAGGATCTACGTCTAAGCCGGGATGGAAATCTGATGACTCTTAAGTTCATAAAATGTTAATGAACAACAGAACAAGTATGATGATGGTGACGACAACGACGACGATGCTGCTGAAGAGATTGCAAGGAGATTCAACAAGCCTTCACCTGGGGTTAGTGGTTATTCTTCATTCGTTCTTTTTGCATTTTAATTTTCTGCAGTCAACAGCATGTTTATATTGCTTTGCCTATTTATCTCCTTTTTATGTAATATTATTTCAATTCTATTCAACTAAAATGCAGCAGAATAAAATTATTTCAGCACAATTCAACCTGGAAAGCGAATGATATGTAGATTTGGGATAGCTAACAACAGGATTCGACTAGCGAGGATAGCTCAGTTGGGAGAGGGTCAGACTGAAGATCTGAAGGTCGCATGTTTGATCCTTGATCACCGCATTGTTTTTTATAACATATTCCTATGGTTTGGTCGATTGCTTTTGTTAGTTGGACAGTTATTTATTTTCATCATATTTTTGTTTGTGTTAGTGATTTCTTTACTCTCTTATTGACAGAACAAAATAGGAAAAGATTAAGATGCTTCAAAGTTTGAAGAGGAAGACTTGATTCTCAAAGTTGGGGAGTGCTTCGAGGCAAACATTTCGAGTTGATTGATATAAAAATTACCACAAACCCCAATTGCGAAAATGTTCCTTAGTCAATCATTCTTTATCAATAGTGCCTTTGGCAGATGGAATAATAAACGATGCTTCAATTCACCTAAGGATACTTTTCAGTTCACATCCAGTGTGCAGTCCTTTGATGTGATCTTAATTTGCATTTGCTCCGTGCAGATCAACAGTGATTGAATATGGTCCACTTTCAATTTGTTTAGAACGTTGAAGCTTTCTTATACAACATTTTTTGCATCTAAACTTTTCGTTCTTCAATATTATAGAATGTCAGGAGTAAATATGAGACGGGAATAGGAAGTTCAACCTCCTTCAGCGATGATGAAGATAGCTCTGTCAATATAGGCCGGAAAGGGTCATTGACAGCTTTTCGATCATCAGGGGTTAGTGATTATTCCTTGACACGTATATTTTCTCCTCGGGTTAGTGATTGTGCTATTCGTTCCTTTTGCAAGGAGATTGCATGGAATAATAAGCTATGCTTTAATTCATCGATTAATTTTGGCAGGAATGTCAGGAACGTGCCTCCGGTAGATGGAATAATACACTATGCTGAAGAGATTGCAACAAAGAGATTCAACAAGCCTTCACCTCGGATTAGTAATTGTTCTATTCGTTCTTTTGAAGTTTAATTTTCTGCAATCAACTTAGCATGTAATTTATCTCCTTTTTACTCGGCTTTCGGTACATGCTGCTGCTAAATTATTAGTGTCCCCATGACCGGATCTGAACCTGATCCTTCGTGTCGGGGGTTTAATTTTGTCGGATTGTGATATAATTTCTTAGGTTGCTATTTCGTCCGATTTGAAATGAAAAGCAACAGCAATAGTCAATAAGCGGGGATAGCTCAGTTTGGAGAGCGTCAGACTGAAGATCTGAAGGTCGCGTGTTCGATCCACGCTCACCGCATTATTTTTCTCTTCCTCGAAAGACAATACACTATATTCCTTTGTCTATATATTTTGTCCCAGGAGAAAAAGCCCAAAATATCCCTCCCTCCAATTCAAAAGCCCAAACCACTAACTCCCAACAGTTTTAGAAGATAGAATGTATGGATATAAGGATAAAAGTTGGAGATACTTCAAATCCTTTGCAGCCTTTTAATTGGCTGATTTCTGAAATCTCCCCAGCCCCTAGTCCCCACCACAATCCCTTACTTCATCTCCACCAATTCCTTCTTCCTTTCCTATTGTCTACTTATTTCTTTTACGTATATATATATATATAAAAACTCACACTTCCCCTTCCATGCATTTCCCTTGTTAAAGCTAAAATCAACTAAATAAACCGAAAAAACAAAGGCATTGCCCTTTAACTCTGAGAGGCAATGGCTTCGATGCTTAGCTCAGGAACTGTCCTTAGGCCAACCCCATTTCTTGGCCAAAACAAAAAGGCCAACCCTCTCAGAGATGTTTCTGTTGGCACTGGAAAATACACAATGGTAAGTTCTTTGGGGGGAGGGGGTTGCCTTTTTCATCTTGTATACTGAATTTTGCATTTGGGGTGTAATGTAATGTGTAGGGAAATGAACTGTGGTATGGACCAGACAGAGTGAAGTATTTGGGACCCTTTTCAGCTCAGATTCCATCCTACTTGAACGGAGAGTTCCCCGGTGACTATGGATGGGACACTGCTGGTTTGTCAGCCGACCCTGAGGCCTTTGCCAGGAACAGAGCTCTTGAGGTGAGCTTTGTTAGCTACTGAAACTGTTTGTGCTTCCTTTAATACTAAATCCAATGCTGTGTTTTTTTATAAGCATATAAGAGTTTGTGTTGCCTAGGTGATCCATGGAAGATGGGCAATGTTGGGAGCACTAGGCTGCATCACCCCGGAAGTCCTTGAGAAATGGGTTAGAGTGGACTTCAAGGAACCGGTATGGTTCAAGGCTGGAGCTCAAATCTTCTCAGAAGGTGGCTTGGACTACCTCGGCAACCCCAATCTCGTCCATGCTCAAAGCATTCTTGCCGTCCTCGGATTTCAAGTCATCCTCATGGGTCTCGTTGAAGGTTTCCGTATCAACGGTCTCCCTGGTGTCGGAGAAGGCAATGACCTTTACCCTGGTGGTCAATACTTTGATCCTCTTGGTCTTGCTGATGACCCTGTCACGTTTGCCGAACTTAAGGTTAAAGAAATCAAGAATGGAAGACTAGCCATGTTTTCTATGTTTGGTTTCTTTGTCCAAGCCATTGTTACTGGAAAAGGTCCCCTGGAAAACCTCTTGGACCACCTTGACAACCCTGTTGCCAACAATGCTTGGGTCTATGCTACCAAGTTTGTACCCGGATCGTAAATGAATAACCCCCACCCGCATGCTATCGAACTTGTTTCATAATTTGCTTGTGTGTTAAGAATGGAGATATGTATCATCCATGTACTTGTAGATTTTGAAGATTTAAAACGTGCATTACTGAGAATTCAATGAAATTCATGTTCCAGTTCGATTTAGGGTTCAACAGATATGGAGCGCTCAAAGAAATATCAGATTCTATGACAATAATTTGGGGAAAGCATATGAACAATTACCATTTCATCTGTATACAGAAAACTACAAAGTCGAAGCTTATATAACTGACAACTGAATATACATAAACTAAACCGAACTACTAGAAGAAGACAGCGGTCTCAGATGCGGCGAATTCCTATTTTGTCTATGCACACGATGATTCCTCCCAACGAGTAACAAAAATTGGTAAGATATACAAGCACAATGCTCCCTCACCGGCCATGGAGGACAGACATTTATATTTGTAGACGAAAATGAAAACCGGTACCTAAGAAGGGATGCAGGTGATCGTTTAGGCAACAATTCTCTGATCAATCGAGATGATCGTTTCAAGGTGGGACTCAATCACGATCTTGAACTAAGTTTCTCCCACCATTTTCTTCGAGTTTTGTCTGATTCTTGACACCCACGCTTATGTAGTTTTGCCTTTGTTGTCTTCAATCTCATCTTGAAATCTCTCTTCCATGTCTCGAATATGCGTTTCAATCTTTGAAGCTCATCTTCGGGATTCACATAAGAAGCTAGCTGTGCCGTTCTGGTTTCATCCAAAGATTTTGCATCATTATCAAAAGCTTGTTTCTTCTGATCAAACTCTTTTAGCAGATTTCCCACTGCATTCGACGAATCATTCTCTCTTCCCCAAAGAGGTGTATCCACACCAGGAGTTCGAGATCCCATGGACACATCTTCAGAATCATAATGACGAGGCGATACCACACCAGCCCTTCCTAGCTGACCAGCAGCACTATCAGCAGCAAGACTCTTTCTGGCTGCAGCAAGACTTGTCTGCAATAAATGCAATCAAAGTTGATAATACATCCAAGTTATTAAATTATTAAATATGCATTAGCAGCGACTATGGGGACCTTTTGTGTCCGTCAACAACAATTACTTGAAGCAAAATAGTTATATATATATATAAACAAGCAAACTCACCTGTTGTGACGCCAATTGCTTTTGCCACATGTCCTCCATTGACTTCATCTTTGCCTCGAAATCCAAGCACTTTGCTTCATATTGTTGTAATTGCTCACGTAAAGTGACGTTTTCCTGTTCTTTTTGCCCCAAAGTTGCTTCTGCCTTGAGTACCCTTCTTTGAAGTTCTGCCATTGCAGAAGGTACGACTTGAATCTGTTGCTCGTGTGGTATTTCCTGGTCAGCCAAAATTACGGTTCGAGTAAATCCTTGAGAGCATCAAGAAAGTAAAACATGCTCGGAGACATGCAACTAAGAGAAAATAAAACCGGTTCGGAAAATATCTTTACAAGAAAATGGAAGGGAAGGAAAGAGGAAAAATTCTAGTATGTTACCATGTCAACCGTGGGGAATACCTTTGCCTCAGAAAGCTTCCTACCAGTCTTTCGTCTAGATTTTACGCTTTCACAGTTCAACTGTTCCGAATTATGTATGTTATTGAAATTTCTCCTGGCCAACCACCCACGGATTACTGCAGTGGAGAAAAACATGATACTGATAAGAAAACAGTAGAAAATTGAAAGCCACAATTTAGCGAGCACACAAGGGATTTACCAGATTGTAAATATATGACTGATGTCAACTGCTCATCTAGTAACTGAGAAGCAAATGCTGAGCACCTATGTGCCTCAATAGCATACTTCCTTCGGATACTTTGACCACAGACAACTGCATCGCAAAGGAAATATCCATCAATCGAATAATCTCTCAGTAAGTTATCTTGATTGGAAGAAGTTGCTTACATGATTGTATATTTTCTGCTCCTTTGTTGAGCTCATGGAAAAGGCAACGAGCTCGGTGACCACGGAAGTATTTTTGAACCCCTATTACTCCTTGCAACACCTGTTTTCTCCTATCCTCCAATACACCAATCTGCATGTCGGCCACAGCCAGACAATAAAAGCATCAAAGAAATTATTTCATACATTATTTAACAATAAATAGAAGGGAATAAGTTGGTATCTATATTTTCCAAAACTCAGTATGTTAACTTTATTTGCCACAGAATGATACAGAAAGTATAGGTCTTGCAATTTTCTATAGGGTCATATAGGTCCTGGAAGTCTTGGTCAAAGGGGTACCAATATTGGAAATTACAGCACAAAAATTGAAAGGAACATGAAGAAAAAAAAAGCCAAGGGTATAAAACTTACCTGTCCAGCTCGAAGAAACAGTTTGGTATAGCCAATTTGATATATATCAGGGAGGACATTAAATTGTTTTAGAACAGCAACTGAAATACTTAATGGGTCATGAGATGCATTAGTCTCCAACAGTAGGAACCCGTACCTGTGAAATGCTTGAATATATGAGAACTATGCAGAAGAGAGAACAATTTTAAACTTAAAAACAAGCCATAAACTACATAAGGTTTTAGCTGCTACCTTTCTGCAAACTCTTGATGAGTAATTCGAGTAGGATATCCTGATCTTGAGATTTTAACAACCTCTAAGACTCCACAATATCTAAGTTGCTTCAGGACAAGATCATCTTCAAAAGTGTCGGGGACCTGCTTGCAGTTTGGCTTTATGCAGAGAATAAAGTGAGGTGTTGTATTCTCCAACTGGTGCATTAGTTCAAAGAGTTGGCTCTGCCAGTACAGAAAAAAAAACATTTCACAAAGCATGCCATTGTGCAGTAAACACCAATATTCCTACTACTATATTAGCCACCCCTGCATTGCCAAAGGAATGCAAAAGATTTCAAAGGTAAATTCACATCAAATGCCGAAGAAAAATACATGCAAGAACCATAACTATTCTAAGAGTATATTACATTCAATGATTCGAAGGATTGGAAAATGTTGGAATGCTAAATAATGGACATTAATGTAAGAAAGTCTCTCCGATAGAGATGGGAAAAGTAAAATGCTTTGCAGTTTTATTGATCAGTTTGAACTGCATTACAACCACCAGGTATATTTGGATCAAAGGAAGCAAATATACCTTGAACTTCATGCTAACAGTTTGCTTTGGTGCGTTTGATGAAATTGCAGGTTTCATAGATTGATCAAGCATTTTTTTGGCAAATGTTTGTGGCAATTGGCCACTACAAGATGATAGAAGCTGGGCCAACCCCGAGTACAGGGGATCTCGGTTCTTTTCCAGAAAGCCATTAGTATCATACAGTACCTGGCAGAACTCCAAAAATCAGTAATTTCATCTATGCTTTAAACATTACCAATTTACCATCTTATTGGTATTCCACACCATTTGAATCAACCAGCCAAACAAATTCAGCCTTTTCAAAAAATTTAGACTTCCTTAATGGCATCTCAGGGTTTGATTATCTTCCTTTAAAATTGAATGAAAGAAAATCTTCTTAATCCTCAAAAGAAAACTGACTGACCTCTCCTGCAAAATGTCGAATGCCAAAGGCCCTGCCTCTGTCTCCTTTGAAGTAAGAATTAGAATGCAGGTGTTGTTTCAACTTACTAGCAAGGGTAAAATCAGTTGCATTGGGGAAATTTGATTCCTCATCCAGCAAAGAAAGTATTCCCAATGGTTTCTGCAAAATAAACACCAAAAAAAACATTTTAGCTTTCAAACGCAACCAAATATGAAAAGGAAATAAAAATTTCAGCCAGCATCAGCACCGAAGCTAAGACAACAAATTTAGTAAGAAACTAAGAATAGAAGGAAAACAATAGAATATAAGACCAAGAATCAGCACCAAAACTAAGACGATATACTTTAGCAAGAACTGCATGCTATATAATATATAGAAGAGAGTCCAATGATCCCTTAAAAAACTCCAAGCGAACATTGCTGACAAACAAACTATTGAACCAAATTACCTTCTCAAATAAGTCCAAGCACTCTTGGTTGTCTTCAAAATCAACTTTGGTCCAATCGATCCCATCCAACTCATACACCTGAAATACATAAAAGATGGGAGTTGGTGAAAATAATAATTTTAGTGAAGGGAAACCAAATCCATAGATAAGAATCAACAGCAGAGAGCCAGATCATTTAGAACTGTAACTACTGGAAATTAATTTGCATGCCAGGTAAAAAAAGGGCTGAGAACTGGAAACCCAGCTTAAAATTTCAGTTCCTTACCTCTTGCTCAAGCTTAAATAGGTGCCTGTTGAAATGTTGTTGCAACCTCTCGTTTGTATAATTTATACAAAACTGTTCAAAGCTATTCTTCTGGAAGTCGGAAGAGAAAAATCATAAGTTGAACAAACTTCTACACAATTATAATATTTAAATAGCTGATTAGAAACTACTTACCTTAAATGACTCAAACCCATAAATATCAAGGATGCTTATGGACCTGTCTACACATCTTTTACCACCTTCAAGAGACTTGTTGATTTGCTCCACGAGCCAGTCAAACAAGCTTGCATAGATAAATTTTGCTAATGCATCTCTTGTGTCAATTGCCTATATAACAAGTTATAACCAACATGTTTTCAGGTTGTTAATGTGTGCATCATAGAAAACATAGAATGCGACTTAAAAGATAATAGAGGAAGAATAATTTTGCTATCAAAAACTAGAGGAACCTGTTGCAATGTCGATTTCTTAGCAATATTATCCTCGGCAGCTCGGATTCTATGGGTAGATAAAGCTTGCATCAACTCATGAGGTGCACAACCCATCAACATGGCAGCACTGGTTAAAGCTGTGACAAGGAAAAATCCCACTTCAACTCACAAGTGAAACAAAAGGGCTACCTACAGGCATTATATTCCTTGTTTTATGCAATGCCTATGCAAATTCAGTTCCTTAAAAAATGCTACAACAAAGAAGGTATCCAGTTTCTCTCTATTGGAAGAAAAAAATACATGGAAAAAAAAGACATGTGCAAAGTTAAATCCCACATTATTACCTTCGCTGGCTACTGCCTCCACATAATGTTCATTGTCAATTAATTGAAATGATATATTTCCCAGCCATAATACTGCAGCAAGCATTGCAAATGCTTGCTCTTGCTGTTCTTTGCAAATTTGAGCAACGTCCAAGGCTTCCTGCAGAAATGGGCAAACTATTGCTAAAAAGACGAAGCGAAGAATGGAGTGCACTATTATGGTGACATTAAAGTCTAGTCTTTTGAATTACCACAAGCTTACAGAACTTCTCAGCATCATCAACACCATTGATCACCAAGTTGTCACTCTGGATAAGATAGTTGTACTCGTTTGCCGTTTTAAGATTCAATCTTTCTGCAAAGCCATAATTCAAAGGATCATAAATATATTTCACAGATTCAAGTAAAGAAGCTGAAGAACTGTAAACAATATCATTTATCTATTTCAAGACCACAACTTTTCTGAACTAGCATTGACTATGAAATGTTTTAAAAATGAAAAAGTACCCCTTAGAGCAGGTGGAGCACCAGCACAAAGTTGATAAAAGATATGGTAAGACCGTTCACCAGCAGCCACCTGAACTACTCTCGACTGCTCAAAGGTGACATCAAAAAGATCCACATCAGATATTATACATGATAACAGAGATAATATGAACTTTAACTTGGTCAGGAACTTACCTTTTCCAGAAGAACTATCCAGGATTGTCGTTGATGAATCAACATTAGCACAAAAATAAAGTCAGTAACCAGGATCAATCTATGTTATTTTATTACTGAAAAGTAATAATAGAAAATTTTCAAATTCAACAAGCTTACAAGTTTGGATGCCGGCACCATATATCTTCCCCGGCTCGGTAAAATGAATTTCAGAAATTTTGCCCTGCACCAAAACAGAATAATGAACGTCGTATTTTTCAGTTTTCTGAGCTATCGCAAATGTTATACACAAACCAGCATGGAAATTGGTCATCTAGGGTAATATTACCAAGGATCCTTTAACATGAGAGTAATTTCATATAGATTTGCCTTCAATATATAAGTGGAACAAATGAACGAAGGGGAAAAGAAGTACTCACAAATCGGGTAGAATTGTCATTCCTAGATGTCTTTGCATTACCAAATGCTTCAAGTATAAAATGCGTGTCAAGGATTTTAGACTCTATCACGCCATTGCCACCTCCTAGGGCAGCTAGGTACTGCATTGTAAATTTTGCTGTCTCAGTCTTCCCAGCTCCACTTTCTCCACTACAAGATAACTTATGTTATTCCATAGGTCATAAAACTAATAATGGGCTTAAAGAACCGCAGTAATCTACTATCATATCCTAAGACAAATATTAAATATCCCACAGACCTTATGATTATAGACTGATTGACTCGACCTGCAAAATTTTAACAATGGACAATTAATAGAGTACAAAAAACACACTACTTTAACACCATAAGCAAATTATCACTTGTTTATGCTAACCATTCATCATCTCATTATAAGCAGTGTCTGCTACAGCAAAAACATGAGGGCTGTCTGTAGCTTTCTCTTTATAACTGGTGGCAAAATCTTTTCCATAAATTGGGATGTCTTTGTACGGGTTGACTGCAACCAAAACTGGACCTGCTTTACTCTACATAAAGAAAAAAAGTATACATGAAGCTTGGTAGCGGAGATAATTCTCATTAGTACATGAGTAAGGATGGTATCATTCTTACATATATCATATTGCGATAATATCTATACTTAAGATTGTGAAGAACTGATGGCTCATTCAAATAAACAAGCTGTATTAGATCATTCACACCCTCCAAAATATCCGGGTTTGCAGGTAAGAGGTCGTTGGCTGATACTTTTACAACCTATACCAACATTAGAATGTAAACCTAAATGAAAACCCGCCGAAAGAAAAACTGAAGGCTCGTTATACAATTTAAAAAGCAAGATACATATGAAATTACATTTCCATTAGAAAGAGAGACAAATGATTCCTCTCCTGATGTAGATTGTATAGCTCCAGGCTCCCAGACCCCTTTCGGTTGCCGGCACCAAACACGAAGTTTCTGTAACCAAATCCTCTCTCGACAAATTAGATTTACTTAAATTATTTTCACAGAAGAAAACAAAAGTCCAAGGTGATGCTTCCTTTTTTATGTTTCAGAAGTGGTAATCAAAATTTCATATCAACAACAATTTCTAGCATAGCACTCCCAAGTCAATTTCATCAAAATATTAAAACAACAACAAAGGCAAAACTACTCAGCAGTAGCAGGTTCTCATTCCATGAAAGATCGCAGATTTTACCCCATGCCTACTAATCCAACGCATTGTATCAACTCAAAAAAGGCAAAGAAAAATAGAAAAAAGATGCGTCCATCGGATATCAACCCTTAAGTGAGAAACAACAATAATCAAAATCGATCTAAGTTAAAAGAAAGCTACAAAAATATTTTTTTTCTTCAAATTTCGCCTGTAATTATTAAATACTTCCTAAAAGGTATTAAAACATGGATGTCTAGCCCATAAAACAAATCGATCCAATAAAGAAGAAGAAGACGAAACAGTTTCAACTTAACACTTACTTTATTAGTGAAATACTCAATAGTATCATTCACCTTCCAGTTCGTCTTCCCTTTCCCAATTTCCTTCACCTCATCTTTGGCATCAGAAACCTTATCTTCCCCTTTCTTCTGTTGTACTAAATAATAAGGTGAACCCATATTCACATCTTTCCTCAATTTTTTGTTCCCAAAACCATCCTCTTCATTTCTTTCAGTTTCCTCTATCCGTTCCACTTCACTTAAGCCGCCGCCGGTTCCGTTTTCGCCGCTGATAACGACTTTGAAGTTCGTCGGAAGGGACCGGCGGGCCGAGGGAAGTCTGGCCTTGGATGTTGGCCGCGATGGTAAAGTCGGCGGTAAGTCTTTAGGCTTCTCCTCCTCATCTCGCTGCCGGAGATTCTCTAACATTTCTTCGAGCGAACTTTTCGCTAAAGTCGTCGGAGACGCCGATAGCATCATTTTCGCGGGGGAAAAACTAAAAAAATAAACTCTTTTTCTTAAAAAATAAAACTTATTCCTTCGCTAAATTCACTTTGAAATTTTTTTGAAAAAGAAGATCGAACCATCTTATGCATTTGAAGTGAACAAAAAACAATGGAAACGTAGAACTAAAAAAAACCAGTGAATCGGAAAAAAAAAACAAAAAGAGAAAACCCGTTTCGAATTTTTGTTAAAAGAAACAGAACCACTGGAACTATCACACCATAGAACTAGCAAAAATCACAGCTTTAAAAGAAAAAAACCAAAACTATTTTTTAAAATCTTACAAAACAGATTAAGGTTGGTACAACAACAAAGCTTTGAACAAGAAACAACTATCAAAATTGTTTTGGGGAGAAACAACTGAGCTTCTGCTTCATTTTTTTTTTCCTCTTCTTTTTTCTGCTTCTACTTTGGGTTTTATCAAACTACAAGAACAAGAAAGGAACGGATTGGATCTGATGAATATTTTCAGAAATGTATATTTTTAAGAATAATATTAAAGGAATCAATTTACTGAAATAGCTAAAAAGGAAGTTCCCGGGAGAAAATTGAAATGCAGGCGTTAGAGGAGGGACCTGAATAAAGCTGAAACTTTATTTATTATTAAATTCCTAATTTTAAAATTCCTTATTTTTCAAAAATTTCTCAATATATGATATTCTCAAAATTTAAACATATTATGTGTATAGATTATTATTAAATTGTTATAATAATTATTTAAATAAATATTTGAATAACTTATGCAAAATAATATTATTTTTATTAATCTGAGATAAATATAAGATATATATTTAAATATATCTCTTAACCATTTGAATAAAAATAACAAAAATTCTTTTACCGTCAATATTATTTAGTTCTTGCACAAAAATAATATTAAGTCGTGTTAATAAAGGGGAAATTTTGTGGCATGAAAGACTAAGTGTTTTTGTGGTCCTTTTTGCAATAATTTTGTCAACACATTTGCTCTAGTTGGCCCTCATTTGCCCACAACGATACATGCATTTTGGGCTTCAAGAGTAAGTTTATTGACTTGTTATGAAAATAATGGAATTGAAAATGACATGGAAACAAATTTTGTCCTTTAAGATTTGTTTTTGTTTTATTTTTGCATTTTGTTTTATTTTGATGATTAAAATTCAAAGCTTTTTTATTTTCATTTTATTATATTATGATTAGGTGCTTTAATACTTATTAGGCAATGTTTGTTGGGATGTTGGAGGAAAGTTGGAATGATTAGAATTTTCTTAGCCAATATTTTGAAATGATTAATAATTATTTATTAGTCAAAGCTTTTTTATTTTGAAATGTTGTTGGCGTTGTTGAAGAATTTGCTTGCTTCCGAGGTTTCTTTGTGGGTTGCTTGGGTGCGAAGTTATGTCTTTAAGGCTCGTTTGGTTTAAGGAATGTTGTATTATCGAGGGAATGAAATCTTTATTTCCCGTTTGGTTGGCCATTAATCTTATTCCCGGTAATCTTTTATTACCAACAGTGGATTTTTGGGGTATATTATCAGGAATGTGATTACCCCTTCTCTTATGTATTGTTAGATTACTGTCGTTTTGGACTAAAATGCCCTTAATTTTTTTTTTCAAAAATATACTTCTTCTGTCGTTGAATAATAAAAATTCTACGAATGTTAAATTATAAATTTATCCTTAAACTATTTTAGATTTACAAAAAAAAAAATCTATAATTAAAATTTTATATGAAATTCAAGGGTTAAAATAAAACTGTAATCATTCATTAAACCTATTTATCTTTTTAATTTTGTAAAAAAATTATATAAATTATATGAATTTAAATTTTTTAAAGAAAATATATATATTAATTATAATAATATTATAGTAGAATTCAACTTGTTAAAAAATAAATATATAATAAGGATAATTTGGTCAAATATACATTCCAGTAATCTTTCATTCCTTTAAACAAACACGATAATCTTACATTCCTGCTAAACTAACCAAACACAAAATACAACATTCTCAGTAATCCTATTACATGGTAATATTTTATTCTCACTGATAATATTACATTCTGTGAACCAAATGCACCCTAAAGATAAAGATTTATTACAAGTGGAAAGCAGTGTCTCTTTTGGATGGGTGCTAACTGCTAAGGAATGTTGCTAAGGAATGTGTTGAAGCTTAGAGATAAGGTTCGTCATTTAGTTTCTGATGAAGGGGCTCAATTCTCTATTCGGTGGTGGTGGAATGAGATTAGGGACAGGAGACCTAAGGTTGATTGGCATAGACTCGTTTGACCTGTTGGAGATAAGGTTGATTGTTATTTAATTTATGATGATATGTACTAAGAGTATAAACATTCATTGTCAAATAGTTAAAAATCTTTGAACATATATTATCTTATATTTATTAATAGAATTATTATAAAAATAATTTCATAAATGCACGTTATAAGGTCATAAAAAACATATATATATATATTTTTTTTATTTTTGATACTTGAAATTGAAATTATGAATACATGTGGACGTATATAGACCTCTCTATATAATGATGAAGGGGCGAATACTTGCTTAGATATCACATTCTGTATTGTTTTTTCTTTTCGTATAATAATAAAAATTGTATATTTTCTTTTTGCAAACTTGATTGTGGATTGCGTTGGGCAAATTAAAGGCTGCCTCAAAGTACGATAGATTGATGGAATTTTGAGACTTGTGTTCACTTTTTTTTTTTGTTAAACTTTTATATTATTTAATTGTTCCAATAATATCATCAAGAAATTATATTTCATTCATTCAACCCAACAATTTCCGAGAAAATAAAATTCTTATTATAAACTTTATTAATTTATCCTTCCAATGATCGTCTAGATTAGTTTTTAACAACGTCGATATTACTAAAAGTTTAATCTATTAAATAGTTTTATAGTAAAAATATTTTTTTTTAAAACAAAACTTTGAGTTTGAACAATTATATTTGTAAAAATATATATGTTATCAATAGACTAAAAAATTTTAAACATATATTATTTTATAATTATATCATATTATATATAGAAGTATATAGATTTTCATAAAATTATTCATACTAAATGAGACATACCACCATTTATTACGAAGATTGTCTGTACTTTTTTTATTAAGTTAAAGTGATTATAAAGTAATATTTATTCTAAATGCTCTTATTCATTTAATATTAATAATTCAATTATCGAGGTTGAACATTAGTTGTACAGTAGTTGTACGGCTGAACACCTTGACCGAGTCGAGGTTGAGTTTGCAAACTGGGAACTCGAGTGTACACAATATTGAATACCAAAAGTTAATGGGTTTATCTTTAGTTGGTAGAGTGCATGTGGATGGACAGAGCTTTAATCATCGAACATAAAGGAATGTCAGGTTATATTTCTGACATACTTGCAGGGGTATGTCCCCAAAAGCACTTGTGTTGATAGATAGATACCTTCAGTCCAACTCTTTCTTTTTTAAATTATTTTGTTTAAGTATCTGCCATTGTTTCTCAGCTTCTTGTCTTCTTTCTTTCTCCAGTTTTCTCCCTGAACGAGTAGTTGCCAAACATTATGAAATATTGATAAAACATTAGAAGATATTAACATATTCAAGTTGATTATATGTATATATTTGGGAAAATTAAGCATTTAGTACTCAAACTATTAGTTTTGGTACATTTTAGTATCTAAACTTTTAATTTTTTTTTCACAATCATACCTAAAGTTTAAATTTAATTTCATTTTAGCATCTTACCATTAAAAACTTTAGTTTTTGTTTCATTTTAGTATATCGTTCAAAATTTAACGTTAAATTTTGAAAATAATGAAAGTTTAAGTACTAAAACGGACCAAAATTTATAATTTATGTGCTAAACGATTTAAGTTGAATGGTGGGATATTAAAATGAAATAAAAACTAAAGTTATGTATGATTTTCAAAAAAATCAAAAATTTAAATACTAAAACATATCAAAACTAATAATTTAAATACTAAATACGTAGTTTAGCCTATTTATTTTCATCCCCGGACCGTTCTTGAGTAACATGATACCTTCATTGTTGCATGTCTTTATCTCCATGCCCCATGCTCATGCCTGTGTAACGGTCACTTTATTGCAACTTTTATAAAGATCTTTTGAGAGCCAAATTAAGCTTTTCAACATTAGCATATTACCCATAATTTTAATTGTTTTGATTAAGGCGAGTATTTGATGTATTAATGGCTTACAATTTTATATATTATTAAAAACAAATTTTTATTTTTATAATTTATTATATTGTTTTATTAATTAATTTATTGACGTGTAATAAAATCCTACCTAACAGATATGGTTGATTGAGAGGCCACAGGCCCACAACCACTTTATTTAAAAATGTTCAAACCGTTGTGGCCGATTGGAAAATCTGAACTCAGCTTAGCTGTTAGTTCATTATGCATGATGAATTATAGTTGAACAAGCTGAAATAGTTGGACATCAACACTTTTGTCTCAACTAGGACTGGATTTATCTTCCGGTTCGGTCGTTTCCTAACAAATTGGCGTCTTAACATAAGTACGTAGATGTTTTTATTTATCCACCGATTAGGGAGGTAAAAAACTCACCCGAGCTATAAAATTGACTAAAACAGATTTGAGTCAAAACTGTTTGTAACCCGAGATGATAGTGATCCGAAATCTATTCGAGTTCGAACTGGTATTGACCTAAACTCGATTTGGACTCGGAAAATTATGACTTGCACCCGACCTGAACCTGATAATGTGATCATTGAACCCAACCTGATATGAACCCGAACCCAACATGATATGAACCCGAACCCAAGATTAACTTAGTAAATACCTGATATTACCCGACCTGTTATCAATCTGACTTGTTATGAATCTGATATGTAATTGACTCAACATGTAAATGATCCGACTTGTTATTGAACTGATTTGATATTTACTTGACTTGTTAATTACAATTTATGAAATTGTGAGATTATGAATTTATGATATTATAGTGTGACAAAATGCATCTTCACAATTTTAAATACATGATCAATTATAATCATTAAATTAAAATATTTATTTTTTATATTTATAAATTATAGTATATATAATTTGAGATTAATAAAGTTAATAAAAATAATTATTTAAAATTTAAAATAAATTATTAATTATGATAATTGAATTAAAAGTTAAATTAGAAAATTAGATGTCAAATTATATCCAACAACTAAATTCAAGTCTTAAGATATATTTAATTTAGATGAGACTATTATAATAACTTGCCTATACCGTTATAAAATTTCTTATTGAACTGATCACATGGTTGTAGTTAAAATATTATTAGATACGTGTGGATGGCTATGGTTTTTATCATACTATAATAGGCGGCCATTGAGATTTCTAATTGGATGAGATGGTTTTCATTTTTTAATTTCGCCCCCGTATTTGGTTAGGTTTTCAATATTCTCCCACCTTTCTTAATTGATTTTGAAATTATTCCTCAAATGCAATCAAAAATTTCCACGTAATTATTTATTTATTTATTTTTTCGTTCCCTATTTTATCTTTTACGAAGCTTACATTTATATAATGTGTTTATTATAAAATGAACACTTAAATTATATTTAATTTTTCAAATTTATAAATATTATTTACATTAAAGTAGGTGACATTTAATATTTTATTGAGAAAATCGCCTCAGTGACCAAAAAAAAGTTATAATATACGATTTTAACCAACTTTTTTTGGATTTGCCAAAATGACCAACAAAATCGCAACGCGAAATAAAAATCGCAACGCGATCCCCAGAATCGCAAATCAGTTTCCAAAATCGCAACGCGATTCTTGAAAATCGCAATGCGATAGTACAAATTCGCATTGCGATTTTCCAAAAATCGCAACGCGAATATGAAAATCGCAACGCGAACACATAAATCGCAACGCGTATCCGTAAATCGCAACGTGTATCCGTATATCGCAACGCGTATCCGTAAATCGCAACGATAATACATAAAATCGCAACGCGTATCCGTAAATCGCAACGCGATATTTAAAGCGCCATTATAATCGCTACGCGTATTTTATTTTCAAATTACAAAAACCAATATTAAGACAAAATCCCGTAATCGCAACTCATAACCTAAAACCTAAAATCACAACTCAGTCCCATCTCCATCTCTCACTCTCTACGGCGAAGAAATCCGTCCCCATCTCCGAAGATTTCCGTCCCCATCTCCGGCGAAATCCCTCACAACCATTCACGGTCAGAAATCCCTCACAATATTCAGAAATGGAAAATCAACCTCCGAGGGTTAGTTTTTTTAATTATTTTTATTTTGAAATGTTTGCATTATTGTAGGTTTTTCATATTGAAACTGATGATAAGTTTACTGGTCATTTCAATAATAGATTAACCATTTCACTTAGATTTCATTTCGCGTTACGATTCTGTCGTTGCGATTTTCATTTCGCGTTGCTATTCTCTCGTTGCGATTTTCAAGTTAGTATTTGTCTTTGTCTTTGTTCTGTCTTTGGTTGAAGTAATGCAATCCATTCAAGTTTCAATTTGCAGAAGAGTCGCAACGAGATAAATGAAAATCGCAACGAGAGAATGACTGTCGCAACGAGAGAAATGAAAATCGCAACGAGAGAATCGCAACGCGAAATGAAAATTGCAACTAGATAATCGCAACGCGAAACCAAAATCGCATTGCGATTTCATTTCGCGTTGCGATTCTCTCGTTGCGATTTTCATTTCGCGTTGCGATTCTCTCGTTGCGATTTTCATTTCGCGTTGCGATTCTCTCGTTGCGATTTTCATTTCAACCAAAAGACAAAACGTGTTGCAAATTTTAGTTTCAAGAATAAACTACTACTTTTTATGTTTATTGTTTTTGGTATATCTTCACAGTGTAGTTTTTGGTATATCTAACTTGGTATGTTTATTGTTTTGTAGAAATTTTTTTCGGCTCAATTGACCTGAGAAATAAAGTCAGCCTGGCCACTACAATTGCTTCGAAGCTTTCACCTGCTCAAAGACAATTGTTTGAGGAAACCTGCTTCGGGCCATGGCTGAGAGTACAGCATCCGGGTGGAGATGCTAATTTGACCCATTGTGGCTTCAGACCATGACATCAAATCTACCCGACAGTATACAACGTGGTGAGGAAGAGATATGGTTTCATTTTCCACCAGCGTATACTTGTTTTGGGCGGAAGGAGTTCTGCTTAATCACTGGTCTACGATTCGGACACGATGATGTAGGCCGGTACACTCGTCATATCGCCCGCCCATCATGGTTATCCCGGGTTTTTCCGGATGAGTCAATGGAGAAGCCGAACCTACATGTCGACGACCTGAAGAAATTGTTTAATAAGAAAGCTGGTTTCACTCGGATGAATGACGTCGATGTTGTCCGAGTATGCCTTCTACTACTTGTGTATGCCGGCTTTTTAGGCAGAGAGGCCAGACAACCTATTCATCGGGAGCTAATAATATGGTAGAGGACCTGAATGCATGGAATCTGTTTCCGTGGGGTTCGTATATATGGAAAGCTACCTGGACTAAGTTGTCGTCTGCCTTTGATGACCGCAAAAGTTTGCGGGGCGATGGGTCCAAATACACTTTGTCAGGCTTTGTTTGGGCCTTTAAGGTAAGAATTTCTATATAATGTTTCTAAAATTATAATTAATTATTTAACAATTACTAATTTTGTTATTATTGTTTGTAGATTTGGATATTCGAGGCTTTCCCCAGCATGCGTACATATGCAATAAAACGTCAAATGATATTCCCAGGGCTATTTCCTGGAAGAGGAAAACTCTGTTGGATTGGGAAGACTTAATACCATATGCGACAATAAATAATGTAAGTTAACACAAATACTTTCATATAATATATAAACAAGTTATTAATAGTAGACGTTTAACTTTGTTTGAGTTTTTATATTTTAGGAGGCCAACATTCCATTACAAAGACTGACACCCACGGAGGAAGAGCTTGCCATTGATTGGTGGCAAGCTAGTCAGAGTTTTTTTGATGGCACGGATGATGAGCAGCATCCACTTCCTCCAATTCGAGAGCCATCACCTCACCTAGAGCCATCACCCGATCGACCCGACTATACACCTCTAGAACGAGAGCCATCACCTATCCCGTCACATCATCAAGCCTCTTCTCCACCATCACCTCATGATAGGCGACCGACAAAGATGCCACGACTCCTATCTCCCTGTTCTCCACCTCCACCTCAACGGGATGAGTCAAGGGAGTTACGTGATGAGGTCAATGCCTTGCGTGAGGAGATCGGTACTCTACGCGATAACGATGGTGCATGGCGTGTGGAGGTGTCAACTTTACGTGGTGAGGTTGCCGCTCTACGTGAGATGATAGTATCGTTGCAGAATGAGGTTCATACTCTACGCAACGAGGTAAGTTTAAGATTTTCCATATTTAACTTAATGATAAATTTACTCGTAATTTCACTTAGATTAGCCATTTCACTTAGATTGCTTAGTAAATTTATTCGGTTGCTGCCAATTCTGCTAAACTGTGTATTCTTTAACACTGTGAAATAGTATTTGTCTTTGTTTTGTCTTTTGGTTGAAAGTAAATTTGTTCGGTTGCTGCCAATTCTGCTAAACTGTGTATTCTTTAACACTGTGAAATAGTATTTGTCTTTGTTTTGTCTTTTGGTTGAAAGTAAATTTGTTCGATTACTGCCAATTCTGCTAAACTGTGTAATCTTTAACACTGTGAAATAGTATTTGTCTTTGTTTTGTCTTTTGGTTGAAAGTAAATTTGTTCGGTTGCTGCCAATTCTGCTAAACTGTGTATTCTTTAACACTGTGAAATAGTATTTGTCTTTGTTTTGTCTTTTGGTTGAAAGTAAATTTGTTCGGTTGCTGCCAATTCTGCTAAACTGTGTATTCTTTAACACTGTGAAATAGTATTTGTCTTTGTTTTGTCTTTTGGTTGAAAGTAAATTTGTTCGGTTGCTGCCAATTCTGCTAAACTGTGTATTCTTTAACACTGTGAAATAGTATTTGTCTTTGTTTTGTCTTTTGGTTGAAGTAATGCAATCCATTCAAGTTTCAATTTGCAGAAGAAGAATAGTTTACTTTCGCAACACGAAACTTAAAATCGCAACGCGAAACCAAAATCGCAACGCGAAATGAAAATCGCAACGACAGAATCGCAACGCGAAACCAAAATCGCAACGACAAGATCGCAACGCGAAACCAAAATCGCATTGCGATTTTCATTTCGCGTTGCGATTCTTTCGTTGCGATTTTCATTTCGCATTGCGATTCTGTCGTTGCGATTTTCATTTCGCGTTGCGATTTTGGTTTCGCGTTGCGATTTTAAGTTTCGTGTTGCGAAAGTAAACTATTTCTTCTTCTGCAAATTGAAACTTGAATGGATTGCATTACTTCAACCAATAGACAAAACAAAGACAAATACTAACTTCAGGGTATTAGTTTGAAACATATTTTTCTTTGTTATCTGATGCATTTTGTGAACTATGATAGAATAATGACTTGGGTGAATACAATGCAAGTTTGAAACATATTTGTCTTTGTTTTCACTGTTTAAATATCATGTCTGTTTATTTACTGATTTTGTATTTAATTATTTAGCGGCCCGATAGAGTGGATGCTTTACGTCGGGTTATGCTTGCACGACGGAGTTCACGCATCAGACAGCGTGCACGTGCTATTAAGTCTCCGTACACCCCAATAGTGCGAAGACACCGCAAGAAGAAGCCCGACTCGCCTGTCATCCTCAAGAGTCCACTCCTATCGTTGAAGAGGCCCCCTATCATTCCTCGAGAGTCCCCTCCCACCGTTCAAGAGGCCACTGTCATCATTGAAGAGGTCCCTCCCACCATTCAAGAGCCCGATTCACATGGCGTCATATGTAGGCTTCTTGAGAAACCCTCTGACGTGCCGGACATGATGGATTCAAGTTGGCTCTCGTATGAGTTACCGGCCAGTACCATACCGGTATCTGAAGAGGAGAGGGATCAACTACCGGACACAATTCTGGATAACACCCTTTGGGCTAAGACCGCTGTTGATTTTTATCTACATGAGCAGAGCCAGGGGTGTTTCACTGACATATGCAAGCTCACCGATGATATCTATTTGTTGCTTGATCGGTCTTGGTGGGCGTATTATTAGGGGTCGAAGACAATGGCTATTTCGATGGGGGGGTAAGTCTTATATTTTTCTTATATTTCAATTTGATTAATTTTTTTTTAAATTTATGTAAGTCACTAATATATGTCTTTTTTTGTAAAACAGCATATCGATGCGTGGGTGACACGTCTTCTAATAATAAGAAAACTTAAGAAAATAAAAATATACGATATACAATTATGCCGACGTCTTTTCACGCCGTTCACTTGAAGAATGCACGAGATGAATCATTTGATTTGGGCAATGGACAAGCTAAACTTTATCCTGCATGGTGGGAGGTCGATAAGGTTAGTATTTATTTTAGATTGAGTTTAAAGGTTTTATGAAATAAGTGCGCAAATGAATGAATTATTACTTATGATTGCAGGTGTTTATCCCTGTTTTGGAACGTAAACATTGGATTCTCGTCGAGCTTCAGCTCCCATCCCTTAAGACAATAGTGTATGACAGCATGATAAATTACATATCATTGGCTGATTTAAGAGATGTTATTAAGGGATGGAGCTCTCATTTGGCTAAATTCTTGGATGCGATCAATTATTGGACTCGTTCTGGAAACAAGAAGCCAAAGAAGCTCAATATTACAGTTATTAGAGACGAGACCGCGCCACAACAAACGAGCGGAGCCAGAGGAGATTGTGGTCCTCTCGTATGCTTGGCGTTGGAGCGTTTGACGACGGGAAGCATCAAGTATCTACCTCCCACCGATAGAGATAGAGCTGCAGTAGGCTTGTGGTTTCGGCATTATATGGCTAAATCGATATATACGAGACGCTGCCTACCTGCATCCGCGTTATAAAAATGTCCATAAACAATTGGTAAGTTTATATACTTTTGGTTTGAAAATGTTTGGTTAAGTACCTAGAATTCAATAATTTGCTGTTTGTAGGTTTTAGATGTGTAGAAAGTGTTGTTTGAGCAAATGTTTGGTTTCTGCAGGTTAATCTCAGAAGTGAACTGCGTGAAAATGATGTATGGCTGCAAAAGTTGATTCAATAGTTTAATTGATTGTTTTTTGATTGTTTAATTGATTTGTAAAAGTTGATTCAATAGTATATGATCGGAAATAAGAATTATTGCTTATTTTTTTATTGTTTAATTGATTTGTAAAAGATGATTTGTAAAAGTTGATTTGTGTAATTGATGCGAATATAATTCTTATTTGTGCTTGTTTAATTGATTGAAATGTAATGGTTGATTTTGTTGATTTCAATCTGCATTATGTTGAAGGCAAAATTGACTATCGCAATGCGAAATGAAAATCGCAATGCGAAATGAAAATCGCAACGAGAGAATCGCAATGCGAAATGAAAATCGCAATGCGGAAATGAAAATCGCAACGGGAGAATCGCAATGCGATTTTAATTTCGCATTGCGATTCTCTCGTTGCGATTTCATTTCGCATTGCGATTTCATTTCGCATTGCGATTCTCTCGTTGCGATTTTCATTTCGCATTGCGATTTTCATTTCCGCATTGCGATTTTCATGTTGGGATTTTCATTTCGCATTGCGATTCTCTCGTTGCGATTGTAATTCCGTGTTGCGATAGTCAAATGCATGCCTAATAGTGATAACAACTGAATAACAAGAGTTGGTTAAGTCAAAATGGTTGGCCTGAGTCATTAATTCAACTGAAAATGTTAAAAGTTCACACATAAAATCCACATAATACAACGTTTGCATTTAAAAATCACCTAAGTTAACAGTCCCAAAAGGTGAAGCCAATTGTGATTTTGATGAGGATCCATATTTTGGTAGAGGAAAAGATGATTTTGATGGCACTGGTGATCCACATGTCAACCTTGTATGACCACTTTCCTTGCACCGACTACATGTCGATCTCTTCTTCTCTTCACCCTTAGACGGTATACGATCGTGACTTTTTGGTCGGCCAGGTAGCCTTCTGTCCATGGCTGGTGGAAAAACTGTTTGTAAGTCATCCGGATATTGACCAAGACCAAATTTCGAATACTGACTAGTACTCACAATTTTTTCTGTTGGCTCATCATCGTCTAACTGGTCAATACGAAAACCGGAATTTGGTGCTGAAAGTTGATTGGGATTTGGATTAGAGAAAGGTTGTGGGTTTTGAGAAAAACTTAGTTGATTACTACCCGCTACTGACCCAACAATACTACTTCTAGGTTCAACAACATACAATGTAACATCATCTTGTGAAACACTAATGTAAGCAATGAATCGTTCAACATCTTCATTGTCGGTTAACAAATAAACTTTACCATTTCTCTGATAAGATAGCCTAAATCCACTTAGGGGCTCTAAATTCAATTTATTTGAAACACGTAGCATTAGAGTTTCATAAGTTAACTTTTGTAAAGACAATTTTAGTTGAAGATTCATGGGTAAAGGCATATATTGTAAAACACCATGAACATTATCCCATGACCCTCCAAAACACAAATCTATCCAAACATGATCAACATTAGATGATTTCATGGTTGTAAATTAATTTACTAAACAGACGAGCTGCGAAACTAAAACCTGTTGCCGGATTGGGAAGGATGTCGTTGGATATAGGAACGGATGTCGCCGGAGAGAGTGATAGATGGAGATGGAATGAGTTGCGATTTAGGGATTTAGTTTATGATTTCAGTGTTATATACCCAAAATTTCAGTGTTGTGATTTACAGATTCTCGTTGCGATTTACGGATTATCGTTGCGATTTACAGATTCTCGTTGCGATTTACGGATTATCGTTGCGATTTACAGATTCTCGTTGCGATTTACGGATTATCGTTGCGATTTACGGATACGCGTTGCGATATACGGATACGCATTGCGATTTACGGATACGCGTTGCGATATACGGATACACGTTGCGATTTACGGATACGCGTTGCGATTTATGTGTTCGCGTTGCGATTTTCATATTCGCGTTGCGATTTTGGAAAATCGCAATGCGGATTTGTACTATCGCATTGCGATTTTCAAGAATCGCGTTGCGATTTTGGAAACTGATTTGCGATTCTGGGGATCGCGTTGCGATTTTTATTTCGCGTTGCGATTTTGTTGGTCATTTTGGCAAATCCAAAAAAAGTTGGTTAAAATCGTATATTATAACTTTTTTTTGGTCACTGAGGCGATTTTCTCTATTTTATTTTATAATAATTTTAAGCTGGTTTATTACATTTGTTAAAATAATATTTATGTATTAATAAATTCTTTAATCTTACAACCTTCTAAAGATTCTAATATTTTTTAAATTAAAATAAATAAAAATAAAACATATTTTATAGAGTTAAAGTTTGGTTTTACTTCCAGATAAATAAATTTTGGAATTAAAATATTAAAAATATATTTTTAGAGTAGGATTTTTAATTCCATATAAAAAGGAAAATGAATATTGAATGTTTGTTTGATTGTTTATATCTATCAATGAATGTGATAGATCCATGAATATTTTTCAGGGTGTACGTACATATATATTAATCACATAAAATTTTAATAAAATGTGGGCACAACTAAAATTTCAGGGTGAACAAAATAAAATGTGCAATTATCTGAAGAAAATTCTAATTTCAAGGTGTGCACGTGCTCACCCTAGATCCTTAATCGATCCGTCACTGGGTAGAACTGATCATTTATTAAAATTAACACAAGTGAACTAATAACTTAAAACAAATTAAGGTTTAATCAGGAAACTTATAATTACAAAAGAATGTAGCACTTTTATTAATACACAATACAATTGCAATATAACACACTTACCCCATTAGTTTTTTTCTTCTCTACCTATAAGTTCTCTTACTTTAACACACTTTTTATACTCTTCACTATTCTAGTAAAAATGATAAATCTCATCTCATATTTATAGATTTTAGTGTTCATTGGATTGTTGATACATGTCAACATTTTATCTATTAATCTTATAAATGTTGAGAATCTTTTATAGATAATTCTAGATGTAATATCAAATATTAAAATATCTAGATTATTTTACGATTATATATATATATATATATATATTATTATTTTAGAATATTCTCAAGATATATCTCGTAAATGATAATTATATATTTATATAGTGGCTTTGCAACATTGGCATTTTGTAATGATTAAAAGAGAAAATCTTATATTTTCAAATAAATAAATAAATAAATAAATAAATAATTTAGTTAATTTGTACAAATTACTTTTAATTTGATACTATTAATTATTCTCCATCGTTGCCTGCAATTGTACACCGATAAAGCTTTTGTTTTCGTATCTGTTAGATATTCGATATGACTTGACAATATACCTTGGTGCATTCCCTCTATCTTGGCTTGAGTTTCTTCTCATTCTTCCCCAATCGGATGAGGTAACAATGTTGACCTTGTAATATCTTCAGAACTGACTGGAGATATCTCGTACAAAATAAGTTGCCTATAACAAGAAGTTTTACTATGAGGCGCCTAAAATAAGGTTAATAAACGACGTGACCTATAAAAAAGGTAATAGGTTAAAAGCGGAGTACAAAATATTGTAAATCATAATAAAAAAAATTATCAGCCAGAGTAACATAATAGGTTGCACTAAAATGTTGTAGAGGCTAAGAAAATGAGTTATAATCGGTAAATGTTATGGATACTATTAACATTTTAGGTTTTGCATAAAAGGTTACCAAAGTTTAAGCTAATGGACCTTAGACATTCCCACGATAAAAAAATAAGTTAAAAGCTGAAAATATTATGAATATATATAAGAAATACGGTTGTGTTAAGAATGTCATGGTTCACTAAGAATTAGGTTGTGATATGTAATATTAATATTTTTAATTAATTATACAAAAATATATATAGATTTTAATCCTTTGATTGATTCAAATATATTATTTTAATTTTTAAAATGTATTTATTAATTAATGTTATGAAATATACATTTGATCTAGTGATTTGACTATATGTTGATTTAGTATTTGTAAATCTTAATTCTTTGATTTAGTATGCATAAAAAATTTCTTTGATTATATATATACATATATATATATATATTATATTATTTTGATATTATGTTTGATATTTATAAATATATGTTTGGTATATATTAATTAATTCAAATATATTATTTTAATTTTTGAAAAGTTGTTCACCGTCGTTTGATCTACGTGGTCTTAGAGAATATTTGTCAACTCACCGTCGTGAAGTTATTCACCATATAGATTCACAATCGAAGATATTCGCTGTCACTGGAAAATATCAATAAAGGTTTTACTCTTCCTTTAAATTTGCTCTATTTATTTTAATTTATTCTGTTAGTTCTTCTCTAATTTTTTGCAAGTTTTTAAACTTCTTCTTCTTTTTCTTCTTCTTCATATTTTTAGGTTGTGTTACAATTTTTTTACATATTATAGTCTTATTGTAATATCCCAAATTTTGATTAGTGACTAAAATATAAGTTTTGAAAGTTTGATGGCTAAAGTATAAACTTTTAAATGTTTAGGGACCAAAAATATAATTTTAAAAAATCACATACTTTAACCCGTAAATGAATAGATTGGCCTAAAACAAGAATTTTCTTAGTAATCAGATTTTTGATATGGAATTTGTATTAAAAGTTATAAAGTGATAAAGTTCGGTATAGAAATTGGGTAATCAGATCGAGTCATAATTTCACGAAAATTTTAAGGATGTTAGTTAATGGATGGAAATGTTATTTACATATATTATATTTGAGAAATTTAGCTCAGATTGGTGTAATTTTTCAGATTTGATGAACAATATAAAATTTAGTGACTAAAATACAATTTTCAAAAATTGTATGGCCAAAGTAAAAAGTCAAAGCCAAGTAGATTCATCTTTGACTAAAGAATATTTAAATGGAAGATAATACAATGACATTTAGTAATTTTCAAGATTCATTAATGGCAAATTAGGGATTTCTCATAAATTGAATTTTATATTCAATTTAATTAGTTTAAATGTCATGTGTATTATGAAAATTACTATAAAAATCAAGATATCTTCTTCCTCCATCAGTTGCTGCCGTGAACCCCTACAAGGTGAGAAAAAAATATTCTTTTTCATTTTTGATCTATTTTAGTAGGATTTTGAATTAAGTTGTGAAATATAAAAATGTTCTCCATCAAATTCTCAATCATTTGGTATAAAAGTTTATGTTAAACATGCTTGGATATTGAGATTTGATGATTAGGGTGAAATATTATTATGTTTTTGAGGTTGGAGATTAATTCTAAGGCATGTATGATGATTGAAATTATTTATACATGCTTATATTAGGTTGGGCCAATTTACGGTTCATGGAGAATTGATGGAGTTGGATTTAATTTGTTGTTATGATGATTAGAACAACATGAATTTAATGTAAGGAATTTGAATTCATGATTAAAATTGAATGGAAATCAAGCTTTATGGTTCTTGGAATATTCATCCATTCAAGGAAAAATAGGGGGAAATATTGAAAAATTTCCTATGATCAAAAATTGATATTAAATGTGTTCTATGTGACTTGGAGATCAATTTGGAACTATTTAGAAGCTTGAATTAGAAAAAGGACTATTTTACAAGTTTTGAGAATTTTGACATCTTACTGCATAAATGTGATAACTAGAGGGTTCAATGTTGAATTTTAACATTTGAAATGCTGAAATTTTTAAGTTGGGAAATTGATTGGAACAAAATTTTAAGTTTGGTAAATTTTAGTGGAAGAATTCGAAAAATCCTAAAGTTTAGGGACTTGATTGCAAGTTATTAAATGTGAAAGTATCATTTGATTAAAATATTACAATGCTGGAAATTTTATTAGTATGCTAATTTTTGGAGTTTGATTATAAGTTGGGAGCAATTTGTAAGTTTATTAAAGTGCAGAGTTGAATTTGAAAAGTATAAGAAAGTTTAGGATGAAATTTCAAGCTTTTGAATGTTTAAGTGTTGATTTGGATATTTTTAATAAGGTAATGGAAATTTTAAAAATTTATATGGAATGATCATAATGGTGAAGGGTTATTATGAATTTAATGGAAAAGTTAAGGTGAATTCTAGAAAAAAAATCATAATTAGTGATTTGATTTTGTAATTAGCAAAAGTTGAAGGGTTGATGATGGAAATAAATAATTATGGAATTTAAAGAGTATGTTTGAGAAGTTTGAATCTATGATGGAAGTATGATTTAGTTTTATATCGATGTAGTATCGATTTTATTTTTATAGACTTTTATATTATTAAGTTTAGATTATGTTAGTACGATACTAACATATAGTTGAATATTTTATGTTATTATATGATGTTGTCATATCACGATAAACCTAGCTGTTGAAACATTTTAATATTTCGATATAACAAATTAAGTTAAATGGATTTTAAGATTTTTCCAAATGATTTTCTAAGTATATTCGATATAACTATTCGAATATCAAAACATTACTCCAAATATTTCAAAAATCATTTTTAATCCTTACTTAAGTGTAAAATTAAGTTTTAATCATAAAACAATTTCAAAATAATTTTACAAAGTATTTCGAACCAATTCAAAGCCAAAAATTCCAGATTGCTCAGAGGGAACCGATTCCCCCCCATAGGAGGAAACGATTCCCCCTGAATGGTTTGGCTCCGAGATTTCCAGAATGCTCGGAGGGAACCGATTCCCCCCTGTTCAACGGTCGAAATATTTGAATTTTACACTTAGGGAACCGATTCCCTATGAGAGGGAACCGATTCCCCCCACGCTCCAAGCTGTTTTATTAAATGTTTTCACACTAAAACGGCTATAATATCTTCTCTAATTATCCCCAACGTTCAGAAGTGATCCAAGGTGTATTTAAGCAAGCTTAGAAGCCATTGATCAACAACAAGAAATATCAAGCAACTAGAATCAAGAGAGAATCAAAGAGAAAGCATCAAACCTCAAGTTTGAGCATTTCAAAGCCCATTTTCATTCAATATTCATTTTGCTTTCAAGAACACTTTTTGGGCTCAATTGTATTCATCTTTGAGTGTTCTTTTCTTTGTTCTAGAATTGTGCAAACATCTTACCTTGTGAGGTTTTCTTGTAAGTTTGCAAATTTGTAATCTTCTCTTTGAGAAAAGAGTGTTCTCAAGAGTGGGGTATACTCTTGAGGGAATTGTAAGGTTATCTCTTTGGCCTCAAAAGAAAGAACAAATTAGTGAATTTGTTGGAAAATCCTTAGTGTGGATAGCTAAGGTAGTGGACGTAGACTTTGTTTGAGAAAGTCGAACCACTGTAAATCGCTGTGCAATTATTTTCAATTTTCTGCAAAAGCTTCCACAAAATTTTTATTGGCAATTCACCCCCCTCTTGGCCAATTTCGTCATTCGATTAACTCAACAATTGGTATCAGAGCCTAACTCATTTGAAGGTTTAATCGCCTCTTGAGTCGATCCGGGAAGAGTTACATCGATTACAAAGTCATCAATGGCCTCCACTTCAAACTTCGACTCCGGTCTCGATTCGATGCCCGTCAACAAGCCTCCTTTCTTCAATGGAGCTAACTACGCCTATTGGAAGAATAGAATGATGTACTTCATTCAAGCAAGTGATATGGGAGCATGGAATGCCGTAGAAGAAGGATACATTAAGCCTATCACTCATCCAAGGTTGTGGAGTGAAGGAGATACTAAACTGTTCCAGCTCAACTCCAAAGCCATCCATATTATCTTTTGTGCTCTTGGACCAGATGAATACGGAAGAGTTTCATCGTGTACAACCGCCAAAGAAATATGGGACAAGCTTCAAGTCACATATGAAGGCACCGATGAGGTAAAGAAATCAAAAATTAGTATTCTAACGCATAGCTATGAAAATTTCAGGATGAAACCAAATGAAGACATCAAAGCTATGACGGATAGATTTTCAACGATTGTCAATGGTCTCAAATCATATGGAGAGATCATCTCAAATGAAAAGCTTGTGAGGAAGTTAGTCTACTCCCTCCCAAAATCATGGCAATCAAAGAAGACGGCAATCATCGAGTCTAAGGACCTATCGTCCTTAACCCTTGAAGAACTTATCGGTTCACTCCTCACTCATGAGATGATGCTTGAAGATGAGGTGGACCTTGATAAAGTTGAAGAGACACCAAAGGAGAAGGAGAAGAAGAAAAACATTGGAGTTGCTCTCAAATCCATAAAAGATGAGAGTGATTCTAATGATGATGATGATGACGAGGAAATGGCATTGTTTGCCAAACGGTTCAGAAAAATGATGAGACCTTACCAAGGAAGAAAATTCAAACGAAACGAAGGCCTCAAAAATGAACCAAAAGAGAAGGACCCAATCATTTGCTATGAATGCAAAAAGCCGGGCATGTCAAATATGATTGCCCACAATTGAAGAAAAAGGGTCAATCAAAGAATAAGCACAAGGCTCATGTGGCTACATGGAGCGATGAAGAAGGTTCCGATGAAGAGGAACAAGAAGTAGCAAACTTGTGCTTGATGGCATTCGGGGAAGATTCTAAGGTAACCTCTAACTCATCCGATTTTGATGATTATCTTATGATGAGCTATTAGAGGAATAATGGGTTGGCTTCGGACTATGAGAAATTATTTTTAAAATATAAAAATGATGTTTCAAAGTTGAAAAATGAAAATAAACTCATATCCAAAACCAACAATGATCTTGAAAGTAAAATCAAAGATTTGCAAATCAAACTAGAAGAGTTGAAAAGAAAAATTTAGATTTGCAAAATTTACTTTCAAAGGTCAATGATGATCATCAAAAGAAAATTGATGATCATAAAACTTCTTTTGATAAAGTTGGAACAAAACATTTTGAAAAAGGAGAAAATTCAAAATCCAACTTTGTTAGAAAAGATTTTAGAAACTACAATCATAGAAATCCTCAACGAACCTTAAATGGTAAAATCTTTAAAGTATATGGGTTCCTAAAGGACTCATTACTACTAAAGATAAAGATATCCTACACAAATGGATACCTAAGGGACTAGGATTTTGGAAACTAATGAATATGGACCCAAAAGAATTTGGGTACCAAAAATCAAAAATTAATCTATGTTTGTAGGGAAAGGAGCATTGCTACAAGGCACGAGAAACAAATTCAAATTCATGGTACCTTGATAGTGGATGCTCAAGACACATGACCGGAGACAAAAGCCGGTTCATAGAGCTTAACGAGGAGAAGTGACTTTGGTGATAATTCAAAAGGTCACATTGAAGGTATTGGTACAATAGTAATACTCTTCCATACAAATTAAGAATGTTTTATATGTGAATGGATTAAAGCATAATCTATTGAGTATTAGTCAATTAAGCGATAAGGATTCAATGTCTTATTTGAAATTAATGGTTGTAAAGTCATGACATTGCATCTAATCGATTAGCTTGTTGGTCATAGAATAGGAAAAATTTACATGGTGCATTTAGATTCTATTGATATGACTAATTTATGCCTAGTTGCTAAGGATGAGCATGATAGTTGGTTATGGCATAGGAGACTAGTCATGCTAGTATGAGTGTTTTGTAACGGCTAATTCAAGGTGATTAGTTCGAGGGTTGCCTAAGCTTAAATTTGATAATGATAAAATCTGTGATGCTTGTGCTAAAGGAAAACAAAAACGATTTCTTTAAATTAATGATGTATAACTAGTAGAGTATAATTGATCCATTAGATCTTTTTGGGCCAACTAGAACTACTAGCTTGGGAGGAAAACAATATGTATTGTCTTGGTAGATGACTATTTAGATACACTGGGTTCTATTCTTAAGTACTAAAGATGAAGCATTAGAAAATTTCATCACATTTTCAAAATAATCCAAATGAAAAGGTTACTCTATCACTAGTTAGAAGTGATCATGGAACTGAATTTGAAAATCTTGGATTTATTGAGTTTTGTATTCTAATGGTATTAGCCACAATTTTTCAGCACCTAGAACCCTCAACAAAATGGAGTTGTTGAGAGGAAAAATCGAACTTTAGAAGAAATGGCTAGAACCATGCTTTGTGAAAATATTTGCCAAAATATTTTGGGCGGAAGCCACAAATACCGCTTGTTATGTTGTAAATCGAGTAATGATTAGGCCAATTTTAAAGAAAACTCCATATGAAATTCTCAAAAATAAAAAGCCTAACATTAGCTATTTTCATCCTTTTGGATGTAAATGTTTTGTTTTAAACAACGGTAAAGAAAATCTTGGTAAATTTGATGCTAAAAGTGATGAAGGAATTTTTCTGGGTTATTCCTTAAATTCTAAAGCTTATCGTGTATTTAATAAAAGAACTTTAGTTGTAGAAGTCTATACATGTTATTTCTATGAAAATCCCCTTCCAAGAAGGATTCTTCTGTTAATGATGATGTAGGTATTGTACAAGCAATGACGTTAGACATGACGTTGGAGAATCATCATCAAAGGAAGAAACAAAGATGAGGAAACTCATGATCCCCTCGAGAATCCAACCATTGAAGAAAGGGAAGTATCTTTTCCAAGAGAGTACAACTATGTCAAGGATGGTGAAATTATAGGTGATCCATCAAAAGGGGTAACTACTCGATCTTCTCTTAGAAATATCTGTAATTATGTTGCATTTATTTCATGCATAGAGCCTAAGAACATCAAAGAAGCATTAAAAGATGAACATTGGATTATGGCTATGCAAGAAAAATTAAATCAATTTGAGAGAAGTAAAGTATGGACATTAGTTGAAAGGCCTAGTAATAAAATCTACTGTAGGTACTAGATGGGTTTTTAGAAATAAACTTGATGAAAGTGGTAATATAGTGAGGAACAAGGCTAGACTTGTTTCTCAAGGCTATACTCAAAGAAGGCATAGACTATGATGAAACATACGCTCCCGTAGCTAGGATGGAAGCAATTAGAATGTTATTAGCATTTGCATGTTTCAATGAATTTAAATTATATCAAATGGATGTTAAAAGTGCATTTTTAAATGGTTTTATAAAGAAGAAGTGTACGTGGAACAACCTCCAGGTTTTGAAGATTCAAATTTTCCGGATCATGTTTTAAAATTGACAAAAGTCTTTATGGTTTAAAACAAGCCCTAGAGCTTGGTATGAAAGATTGTCAAATTTTTAATTGAAAAAGGTTTTTTAAAGGAAAGGTTGACACTACATTGTTTTTAAAGAGAAAAGGTAAAGATTTATAGTAGTTCAAATTTATGTTGATGATATAATATTTGGTTCTACTAATGATGTTCTTTGTCAAGAATTTTCTAAGCTAATGCAAAGTGAGTTTGAGATGAGCATGATGGGGGAGCTCTCATTTTTCTTGGGACTCCAAATCAAGCAAAGAAAAAGATGGCATCTTCATTAATCAAGCTAAGTACGTCAAAGATATGCTCAAGAAGTTTGGACGGAAAATGGGAAACCTCAAACACTCCAATGAGCTCTTCAACAAAGCTTGACTTAGATGAAGGAGGTAATGTGTAGATGTTAAATTATATAGGTCAATGATTGGCTCTTTGCTTTATCTAACTGCAAGTAGACCGGACATTATGTTAGTGTTTGCTTATGTGCTAGATTTCAATCATGTCCTAAGGAATCACATTTACTAGCTGTTAAGAGAATCTTTAGATACCTTAAGGACACTCCTAGTTAGGACTTTGGTATCCTAGAGACTCTAGCTTTAGCTTGCATGCTTTTTCTGATGCGGATTATGGAGGATGCAAATTAGATAGGAAAAGCACCTCCGGTACTTGCCAATTCCTTGGAAATATGCTAATTTCTTGGTTTTCAAAGAAACAAAATTGTGTTGCATTATCTACCACTGAAGCCGAATACATTTCAGCTGGTAGTTGTTGTGCACAAGTTTTATGGATGAAACAACAACTTTTTGATTATGGAATTGAAGTAGGTACTATTCCTATCAAGTGTGACAATACTAGTGCTATTTGTCTCACTAAAAATCCCATCCAACACTCTAGAACTAAGCATATTGAAATAAGACATCACTTCATTAGAGACCATGTCACTAAGGAAGATGTAGTTATAGAATTTGTTGATACTTTGCACCAATTAGCGGATATCTTACAAAACCCTTAGACAAGGAAAGATTTGGACACTTAGGAGAGAATTAGGTTTGACCAACCTATCTTCACTTAGTGTTTAAAATAATTTTAGCACTTTTAATAAATCTTGAAAAATGCTTATAATAATAATTTTTGATTGCATTCTTGCTATTAGTTAGGGGGAGTTTGTGATTCTTAGTGAAAATTAATTTTATGTTCAAAAATCTATTAAAGATTAATTTAATTGTTTGAACATAATTAATTTTTGATATATGAGTTGCCAATACCACTAGAAAATATTAATTTAGCATTTTGTGCTTAAAAAAATCGGATTTTAGCATTTTGGTGCAGAGGGAATCGATCCCCCCCTGAGGGAACCGATTCCCCTTTGAAGGGGAACCGATTCCCCTTTGAAGGGGAACCGATTCCCCCCACAGGGGAATCGATACCCCCTGGGGTTCTGCTAAAATCGGGCAGAATAACCCCAAACTCTCAAAAACCCTCTTCCTCTCTCTTCGCCGTTTCTTCCCTCTAAACCCCTCAAATCTCCATTTTTGCCTCAAATCAACGATATTAATCGGAATTTGCTTCATAAATCATCTTCCAAACCTGTTGGAATCATTAAAATCGTGCAAACAACATCTAAATCCCCTCAATCTTCATATTTCAAGGTAAATTTTCTAAACTCTTTATTTCATTATTTTTGAACATAGGATTAGTTTCAATTAGTTCTAGGTTGAAATAGTGATCGGGCATTATTTAGTGATTAGAAACTAGATGTTACAACTAATTTCATCAAAAACACAAGAATTTTTCAATTTTTTTTAAATTTTCGAAATAATAAAAAAAAATATGTTATTTTTCAAATTATGTGTTTTGATTAAATTATATTGTGTTATGAAAAACTACATATATTGTTTCTCAAAACCATATTTTTCAAAAGTTTTTTAACAACTTTGCCCATTAGGATTGATTTAGAGAATCTTGAAATATTGAGGACTCATTTGAGTTTTGGGATTAATTGAATTGCAGACACTTGTTTTAAAATTGCAGGTTATTATATCTATTCCGATTTCCTTCACCATGTCAAATCCTAAACGTCCTAGGTCTTCATCTAGTCGTTCTAGTCGTCAACCAAATCCACCTCCAAATCCTCCTTCTATTCCAATTTCTAATCCCAATCCCACTGATCCTAACTTGACTATCCAAAATTCGTGTTTCAATCATCCTGGGTCTAGAAATCACCGATATTGGTATTATCAATATTTCGATTCTTACAAAATCCGGGAAGAACGTATTCCTTCTCGTCAAGCTTGTTAGCTATCGATTTTAAATATCTTCCCATTTTACAAGAATGGAAATTTGATAAACTATTGATCTTGAACCCATCGTTTACCATCAACTTGTTCGTATATTCTACTCTAATGCCGTATGTGTTAAAAACCAAGCTGAAACCGAAACCATAGGAATTCGTTCCTACCTCCTAGGACAATTCTTATATATTGACCCGGCATATATAGCCAATACATTTGGATTAGATAATGATGGTATTTCGAATGAAAACAAATCTTAGGTTCTCGTTATAAAAGAAGAGATAGTGCGAGTGTCTTAGACCTACATGAGTGTTTTCTTCATCTAATGATTTCTTGGTGGTTTCGACCATCCGGAGGTCGTTATTCTACTCTTAGAGCTTTGGATCTTTGGTGGTTACATGTTTCGAAAACCGTATTAAAATTACCTACCTCAGATTATTTTGCTGAAATTGTTGAAACCGTAAATCTTGTTCCTAACAAGAAACACTGTTCATCTCTAGTTTACGGTTTCTTTTTGAGTAATCTGTTTTCCAAAGTTGGGCTTAGAGTCGGTCTAGATGTCATTTTTCCTCTTAAGAAACAAATAAATCTTCTTTCCTTAACGAGAGCGGGATGGGTAAAGGACAAAGAAACCGGTGAATGGGTTCGTTCTTCTACTCCGGGAGCTAGTTCTTCACAAGCTCCACCCGAGGCTGACGAAGATCCCGAGTTTGAACAATTAATGAGGGATATTGATGAAGCTGAAGAAGAACCTGAACAACCCGAAGAGCAGCCCGAGGAGCAAGCACAACAACGCATCAAATGCCTCCATATTTTCAATCCTTTATGGAGACATTCGATTTCCGATACGCTACCATGGACTCGCGCTTTTCCTCTATAGAGTCTCATTTATCCACAATGGGAGCTCAACAATTAGAGATTCTTCGGGAGATGCGTGCAAACAATGAATCAACCAACGCTCGTATCAATGAACTCACACACGAGATGGCCGCTATGCGAGCCCGTTTTCCTCCTACCGATCCGGATGCTTGATTTTATGTTTAGCTTTAAAACTTTGAACAAAATGAATATTGTTTCAACATTTTGATTTGTTTGATTTTGTGGATTGTTGGATTTTGGATATGAATGGTGTGAACTTATATGTTTGGTGTTTTATTCATTTTTTGCATCATTTACATTATCATTAGCAATATGACCAATTTTGCCATATCACATTATTTATGAATATTGATTTATGAAACTAATGGCTAACCTCTCTTTTGATTGTGATCTTAGCAGCTTAAGCTTATAATTAATAAATCAATTGGCTAAATGATTTTCAAAACCTTGTTTTCAATGTCTTTTTGATTTAACAAAAGGGGGGAAGAATAAGTGTTAAATGTTTTACATGATAAATTGAAGAAGTGTTAAAGTAAGGGGGAGTAATTTCAAAAACTTGATTTCAAAAATCATAAAATTACTAAATTTTGTTATATCAAAAGGGGGAGATTGTTGAAACATTTTAATATTTCGATATAACAATTAAGTTAAATGGATTTTAAGATTTTCCAAATGATTTTCTAAGTATATTCGATATAACTATTCGAATATCAAAACATTACTCCAAATATTTCAAAAATCATTTTTGATCCTTACTTAAGTGTAAAATTAAGTTTTAATCATAAAACAATTTCAAAATAATTTTACAAAGTATTTCGAACCAATTCAAAGCCAAAAATTCCAGATTACTCAGAGGGAACCGATTCCCCCCCATAGGAACCGATTCCCCCTGAATGGTTTGGCTCTGAGATTTCCAGAATGCTCGGAGGGAACCGATTCCCCCCCAAGGGGGTACCGATTCCCCCCTGTTCAACAGTCGAAATATTTGAATTTTACACTTAGGGAACCGATTCCCTATGATAGGGAACCGATTCCCCCCACTGTCCAAGCTGTTTTATTAAATGTTTTCACACTAAAACGGCTATAATATCTTCTCTAATTATCCCCAACGTTCAGAAGTGATCCAAGGTGTATTTAAGCAAGCTTAGAAGCCATTGATCAACAACAAGAAACATCAAGCAACTAGAATCAAGAGAGAATCAAAGAGAAAGCATCAAACCTCAAGTTTGAGCATTTCAAAGCCCATTTTCATTCAATATTCATTTTGCTTTCAAGAACACTTTTTGTGCTCAATTGTATTCATCTTTGAGTGTTCTTTTCTTTGTTTTAGAATTGTGCAAACATCTTACCTTGTGAGGTTTTCTTGTAAGTTTGCAAATTTGTAATCTTCTCTTTGAGAAAAGAGTGTTCTCAAGAGTTGGGGTATACTCTTGAGGGAATTGTAAGGTTATCTCTTTGGCCTCAAAAGAAAGAACAAATTAGTAAATTTGTTGGAAAATCCTTAGTGTGGATAGCTAAGGTAGTGGACGTAGACTTTTTTTGAGAAAGTCGAACCACTATAAATCGGTGTGTAATTATTTTCAATTTTCTGCAAAAGCTTCCACAAAATTTTTATTGCCAATTCACCCCCCCTCTTGGCCAATTTCGTCATTCGTTAACTCAACACTTCACCATCAAGCTGTCCTACAGAAATCAGATTTCTTTTGAGGCCATGAATATGTCTCACTCCTTTCAGCGTCCAGGTGGTCTGGTTTGACAACTTTAGTCGGAGGTCTCCTTTTCCGACGATCTTCAAGGTTTAATCATCAGCTAGATGAACCTTCCCAAAATCACCACTTACATAGTTCTCCATGATTTCTAGGCATGGGGTGGAGTGGAAAGATGCCCCTGAATCCAAGATCCATGATTCAATCGGACTGTTGACTATCACTCTGAATTTAGATCTGCCACGATTTGAATATCACTCTGAAGTTCTCCCTCTAGACTCCGTGTGCAAGGCTGAGGAGGTTGATGCTTCACCCGATTCTCTTCGTCGAATTTCTTCGCTCAATACCAGATCCCGAACATCGTCGAATTTCAATTTACTGTTTCTTGACAAGCTGTTGACTGCTGTAATAGTAGCATTCCAGCTGTCTGGTAGATGATAAGAGAATTAAAGCTCGAACTTCATCATCGAATTCAATTTCCACGGAACTCAACTGGGTTGTGATTGTGTTGAGTTCATTTAAGTGTTGAGCCACTGATGCCCCTTTCGCCATCCGCAAATTGAATATTCCCCTCATCAAATGAACTTTGTTTGAGGCCGATGGCTTCTCATACATACTGGAGAGAGCCGCCATAAGACCCGTCGTGGTCTTTTCCTTTGCTATGTTGAAAGTAACATTGCAGAATAACGTCAGTCGGATAACTCCGAGGGCTTGTCTGTCGAGAAGAGCCCAATCTTCATTCTTCATGCCCTCTGGTTGTTTTCCTGAGAGAGCTTGATATAGATTTTTCTGGTACAGAAAATCTTCAATCTGCATCTTCCAAAATCCAAAGTCCGCACCATCGAACTTTTCAATTTTCACCTTCCCTTCGTCTGCAGCCATCGCTCCCACTCGAATCTGGCTTCTTTGGATTGTTTCTAACAATTTGTACGAACCACCGTGTATTATAACACCTCCGTCGAAAAACTCGTATCGCCGACAAAAATTTTACTATTCACGAAATTCACTATTCACGTGAATTGTAATGAATACTAACCTCGCAAAAATTGACAAAATTCACAACCAAAAGCTCTGATTACCAGTTGTTGGGAAATAAAACGAATACGAGTAATTTCCTTATAACCAGATTAGTGAGAATGCGAAATAAAAGCGGAAAAATAATACCCGAAATTGATAACGGAGTTCAACCAATTTTGCCTACCTCTCCAGACTGCTACAGATCTTTTACTAAGAGAGAAAATTTACAAGTATTTACAAAACACTCACTACTCACAAGAAAGCTCTCTAGTAATGGGATAAAGAAATGATTTTTGGGATTTTGAGATGATTTTGAAACTAAATGGGATAGGGTATTTATAGTTGAAGCTTGAGGACTAATCTTATAAATACACTAAACTTCAATGACTCAATTTGGTGATTATCCCTTCAAAATTTCAACAATAAACATGCCAAACTTTGACAAAACAATAGAAGCCGGCTGCTGCCATATTTCCTTGACTTTAACAAAGGCCCCATGTGATTTAACGTTCCTGGCATTATTTCCTGGATAACACTCGTAATGTAGAGACATTAGAACAAGGACCGCTGAAATTGATAAACGCTCATCTCAAATGGAAGAAACAACAATTCTTTACTTGTCTCTTTCCCTTGTCTTCTCCTATGTTTAAATATGTTGTTTCAAATAAAGAAACACTGCAAAAACATCCCTCCATGCCCACCTTCACTCCCCATACTCGGCCACCTTCACCTTCTCAAACCTCCTTCCCACCGTTTCTACCATTCTCTTTCTCAAAAATATGGTCCAATCTTCTCCCTTCGCCTCGGCTCTTGGTTTGCGGTGGTGGTTCATCTTCCACGCGGTGGTGGTTTCATCTCCACCCGGCGGAGAAATGTTTCACTAAGAACGATGTAGTTTTGGCTAATCGTCCCAAGTTTATCATGGGGAAGTACTTGGGCTACAACTACACCACACTTACATCCCCATCCTATGGCGATCATTGGCGCAACTTACGTCGTATCGGCGCCATTGAAATCTACTCATCTAGCCGTCTCAACGCCTTTGCAAGCGTTCGATTGTTGCGTGACTAGCGTCGAGGGTTTGCAAGAGTGGACCTCAAGTCCATGCTTCGTGACTTGACGTTCAATAATATAATGAGGGTGCTTGCGGGGAAAAGTTACTACGGAGATGAAGTTATGGATGACGATTAAGCGAGCGAATTTAGGGAGATTATACCAGAGGCGGTTAGCTATGGCGGATCGGGAAATCCTGCAGATTTCTTGCCTGTGTTGAATTGGTTTGGAGGGTTTGAAAAGAAGGTGAAGAAGCTTGGGGAAAAGATGGACGGATTGATGCAAAAGTTGATAGATCAGCACCGATGTAAGAGGCTGGACAATAATAAAAATTACAACAACAACAATAATAATAGTACGATCGACCACCTTCTTAACTTGCAACAATCTGATCCTCATTACTATACTGATGAAATCATCAAAGGACTCATGTTGGTAAGTTGGAATCTTCTTTGTTCAAGTTCCATCGTTTCAATCATCAAAACCCATGTTAATATCGATAGGAATCTTTATATCACCATGTCAATAACAAGCATGAATGCTGTGCAGGTGCTAATATTTGCAGGAATTGATACATCAGCGGTGACCTTAGAATGGGCAATGTCCAATTTGCTAAACCATCCAGTTGTATTGAGGAGCTCTAAAGCTGAAATAGACAGTGAAATAGGGGAATAAAATCTAATCGATGAATTGGATCTCCCAAAGCTGAAATATCTTCAAGGTATATATGTTCGAGACTCTTAGATCATACCCTGCAGCCCCTCTTCTGCTCCCACACGTGCCATCTAGTGATTGCACCGTTGGTGGATACGATGTTCCGCGTAGCACGATCGTGTTGGTGAATGCATGAGAAATTAGGGGGGATCCAAAATCATGGGAGGATCCAACAAGTTTCAAGCCAGAGAGATTTGCGAATGATGAGAAATTAGGGGTAGATGATGATTTATGGACACACAAGCTAATGCCATTTGGGTTAGGAAGAAGGGCATGTCCAGGAGCAGGGTAAGCTCAACGAGTGGTGGGCTTAACCTTAGGAGCATTGATTCAATGCTTTGAGTGGGAAAGGATTGATGGCATGCCAGTTGATATGGTTGAAGGAAAAGGAGGCACCATGCCAAAGCTCACCCGTTAAAGGCTTTGTGCAAAGCTCGCCCCATTGTGGATAGAACTTTTTATATTAATTAGTTTAGAGTTTTTATTAGAAAAAGTTAAATATTTTTATTGATTGTACGTAGTTATAATGATGAATACCATTTTTTGCGCAATTCGTCCTATTTCATTAGGGGTGTAAATGAGACGAGACATATCGTGAGTTACTCGAGATCGACTCGAACTCAAGCTCAACTCAAATTCTTAACAAGCCGAAACGAGCTACTTGATACTCGACTCGAAAAACTCGTGAGCAGATCGAAAATATAATATATTAAGATTTTATTTTTAAAAAAATAAATTATTAATAATATTAACATTTATGTGTTGATTTTTTTTAAAATACAATAAGGCTTTCATGTATTTAAGGTTCATATTTAAGTTTGAGTTTGATTATTCAATCTTGTTAAGTTTAAGAGTTTTTTTTATTGAACTGCTCACGAGCTTCAATTCAGGATTTCGAGTTTGAGTCGAGCTTAAAAATTTTAAGCTCGCGAGTTTTCGAGTCGAGTTGATCTCCATTTCAGAGCTTTCGAGTCGAATTGATCTCAACAATACTCGAGCTCGACTTAGCTCGTTTACACCCCAACCGGATTAAATGGGATGAGTACGGGTTTCACATGTGGTAAAGGTAAAAAAATTGGAGATAAAAATTAAATAAATAATGTCAAAAAATATTTATGCGTTTCACTAAATAGTTATTTTTAGTCTCTATTTTTTTTAAGTATTTTGGTTCCCAATGTTTAATTTTAGAGCAAAATATTGCCTAATGTTTGACTAAATAGTTACTTCTTCCCTTATTCTTTATTGAAATATTTTGTTACCAACGTTTCAGTTTATGACAAAAAGATTCATATTTTAGAGCATTTATCGTTTTTAGAATTTTTTTATCATTATACTAAAATTAAACATGTCATGGATAATGGTACGGGTGTGAATATGACCTTGTATCCCTTCATCGTTATCGTCTCGCATTATTATTTGTATTTGGATACTATGTAAGAACTTTATTTTTAAAAATTTTGATATCGCGTTGAAGTTATATTTTAATTTATCAACTATAATATCATGATAATTATTATTATTATTATTAAACACTTTTATGTCTGTAATACTTCTAATATCTTGTGATTTTATAAATTAATCAGTAACTTAATTTATGTCATATTTTATCATAATAGTATACATTAAAAATATGTGCTATAATTATGAATTTTAATTTAATATCATACACACCCTATAGGTATAATAACTCAAACTCGAATCTTTAAAAAAAAAAAATCTTTTTACCATTGAATTATAAATCATTAGTTTTATTATTTGATTAAATTTTTTAAAAAAAACTATAAATAAAATTAACACATGCATTGAGTCACGAACTAGTTTAAACAGATTAAATTGCATAAAGTTAGTAATCTTTGCATTCTAAATCATAAAGGTGAAATTATATTATTAAGATGGTCTCTTACTGAGTTTTAAAATCAATTTTTTTTAAATTTTAATCATAGTTATTTTAAATAATTAAATTTCATAAAATATATTTAAAAATTATTTGATTAAATTTTTTTAGAATTATTTTTATATTTTTATTAATAATAAATTTTAAATAATAATAAGTTCACATTAAAAGATTTTGATAAAAAATTCAGCAATGAACAGAGAATAAATAATTAAAATAGTATAACTAGGGGTGATTAATGAGTTGAGTAGCTCGAATTTGACTCGGTAAAAACTAGACTCGAGACCTTAACGAGTTGAGTCGAACAAAGTCCAACTCGACTCGATAAGTTCACGAACATCTCGTTAATTTTTTATTTTAATATATTTGTAGATTGTTACTTTGAAGCTTAGACTTTAAAATTACTTCATACATTCTTTTGATAGTTTTTTTAATTAAATTTACTAATTTATGTTTATATTAAGCTGGGGTGATGTATGAACGTCTAACTTGGTGTGATGGCGTTCTGTGTAAGGCAAATGGGGAGCTTCGTCTAATGTTCTTGGATCAACGGTTAAGTTGGGGATTGATTTTTCGGTCATTACGGGCATTAGAATATCGTTGGAAGTTCTAACTGAAGAAAAGGAGTTGGGTGCAGGGGAGTTCATGGTGGAAGGCGACTCAGAAATAGCTACGGATTGGGTGGAATTTCCACCTCATCGGCAATGGAACGGTGGTCTATGCTTCTGGAAGTGTACAGACTGAGGCGGAAAATTGAGTTCATTCATCTCAATCATTTTTATTTTTTACCGAAGAGGAAATGGCTTATTCTCTCAGGTGGGAATTGAAGGTATGCTTAGAAGAGAGTTGGTCAAAGCTTGGTGGTAAGTGACTGGGGTTCTGGTTCTTTCTGTGATATTTTCTGATGTGATTGTTAGTATTGATAGTTATGATTTTGGTTTTTTGATTGCTGGAGCTATATTGTTGGGTGCATGGATGCTGAAAATTTTTTGGCCATGTGTGGTGGTCTTGTAGCTGGGTTATAAGCGAGGTATTATAGTGTTGTATTTTGTTTAGTTTGGTTTAACAGTCGAGTTTGAAGATTTGTTTTCCCATGGGTGTGAATACTCTTTTCTCCACATAGTATTAAGGAGGTTTTTAACAGGCTCATATTCAAGGTTAAGGCGTTTATGTTTAATAAATAAATTCTTTTTGCCCAGAAAAAAAGAATAAATTTTATCTATAGTTAAAAAAATAAAGTAAATTTCGGTTAACTTGATGAATGACGAATATCGAGTTTAACGAGTAACGAGCATAATTAATAACTAACTTAACGAGCAACGAATCGAGTCAAGTAATAAAACTTTTTAATGAGCACAAATTAAGCACGTCATAACTCGCGATCTACTCGCTTGATAAACTGTAAGTATAACGTATGCAATGACGTCTAGCTGTAATTCAGATGCATGCATTAAGAAAAAAAGAAAAGGACCCACAAGGACGCACAACGGTGAAAACTCACCTGCTTGAGGCCCCATGTGCCTCATCAGAACAAGATATAATTCTTTAAGATAATGTGAAAAAACTGACCACCACATAAAGGTCATCCACTTAAACACTCATATTCCCACTTACGTATAAAGCAGTTACCCCTGAAATTGATAAACGCCCATCTGAAATGGAAGAAACAACAATTCTTTACTCGTCTCTTTCCCTTATCTTCCTTCTCGTTTGTTTAAACTTGTTCAAATCAAAGAAACACCCCAAAAACCTCCCTCCATCCCCACTTTCACTCCCCATACTCGGCCACCTCCACCTCCTCAAACCGCCTGTCCACCGTTTCTACCACCGTCTTTCTCAAATATACGGTCCAGTCTTCTCCCTCCGCCTTGGCTCTCGGTTTGTAGTAGTGGTATCATCTTCGACCGTGGCGGAGGAATGCTTCACTAAGAACGATGTACTTTTGGCTAATCGTCCCAAGTTGATCATATGGAAGTACATCGGCTACAACTACACCTCAGTTACAGCCTCATCCTACGGTGATCATTGGCGCAACTTACGTCGTATCAGCGCCATTGAAATCTTCTCGTCTAGTCGTCTCAACGCCTTTGCGAGCATTCGGAAAGATGAGGTCCGGAGGTTGTTGGTGAAATTGTCGCGTGACTCGCGTCGAGGGTTTGCAAGAGTGGAGCTCAAGTCCATGCTTCATGACTTGACTTTCAATAACATAATGAGGATGCTTGCGGGGAAGAGGTACTACGGAGAAGAAGTGATGGATGACGATGAAGCGAGCGAATTTAGGGAGCTTATAGCACAGGCGGTTAGCTATGCCGGATCGGGAAATCGTTCAGATTTCATGCCTTTGTTGAATTGGTTTGGAGGGTATGAGAAGAAGGTGAAGAAGCTTGGAGAAAAGATAGACGGATTGTTGCAAAAGTTAATAGATGAGCACCGGTGTAAGCAGCTGTATAATACTAATAATAATAATAATAATAGTACAATCGACCACCTTCTTAACTTGCAACAATCTGATCCTCATTACTATACCGATGAAATCATCAAAGGACTCATGTTGGTTAGTTGAAATCTTCTTTCTTCAAGTTCCATCGTTCCTATAATAAAAAACCATGTTAATATATATAGGATTCTTTATATTGCCTTGTCAATAACAAGCATGGTCATTTTGCAGGTGCTAATATTTGCAGGAACTGATACATCAGCAGTGACCTTAGAATGGGCAATGTCCAATTTGCTAAACCATCCAGTTGTATTGAGGAGGGCTAAAGCTGAAATAGACAGTGAAATAGGGGAAGAAAATCTGATAGATGAATCGGATCTCCCAAAGCTGAAATATCTTCAAGGTATTATATTTGAGACTCTTAGATTATACCCTGCAGCCCCTCTTCTGCTCCCACACGAGCCATCTAGTGATTGCACCGTTGGTGGATACGATGTTCCGCGTGGCACGATCGTGTTGGTGAATGCATGGTCCATTCATAGAGATCCAAAATCATGGGAAGATCCAACAAGTTTCAAGCCAGAGAGATTTGAAAATGATGAGAAATTAGGGGGAGAAGGTGACTTGGGGACTCACAATCTAATGCCATTTGGGTTAGGAAGAAGGGCATGTCCAGGAGCAGGGCAAGCTCAACGAGTGATGGGGTTAACCTTAGGAGCATTGATTCAATGCTTTGAGTGGGAAAGGATTGATGGCAACGCAATTGATATGGTTGAAGGAACAGGAGGCACCATGCCTAAAGCTCATCCCTTGAAGGCTTTGTGCAAAGCTCGCCCCATTGTGGATAGAACTTTTTATACTAATTAGTTGGAGTTTTTTTTATAGAAAAAAGTTGTATACTTTTATTGATTGTATTTAGTTATAATGAAGCAAATGGAATAATAACTTCTGAAGCACTTGTATTGGGATGTTATTAATACATGTTTTTGCGGAATTCGTCCTATTTTATACTAATATTTTAACACGTTTTCTTATTAAACGTTTTTAAGTCTTGTTCGTCTTAATATTAAATGTTTGTTATTTTTCTTTCTTTTATTTATGCTAAATTATAATTAATATTTTGAAGTTTATTTTAAATTTTAATTATATAAATAAAAAAATCAATAATAATAAATAGAAAATAATAATCAATTTTTTATTCTCACAAGTTAATTGTATAAAGATTTATATGATTTAAATTTTGAAATGGGATGATTTTACGTTTTATACTCTTAGCAAATCATAAGATGAGAATAGAAAAAAACTTGACGGGAACTAATGCAGAAGTAGCATCTCAAACTCGCCCAACCCTAATCTAGGATAAATTACTTAGTGTCGATGGCAACAAATGGGCTATCACGATTGTAACGAAACGAATTTTTGGGTCAACATTCGAGTGTTGAATCAAGGTTCAATTGAATTGATTGATCATAGAATGGAGTTTCCTTGGGTCAAATTTGAGTATAATCGTGTGAGTAATCATTTTAATTGGTGATAGAAGAGGGGTTTGAACTTGAGATGAAGGAAGAGGGGACCTAGAGGGCAATTTTCTGAATAAAGAAAATTGTGCCTAATTTAGTAGGATTTTAATCTAACTTGCTCTAACTTTATGGGGCAATTTGCATAGCCCCTTTTTTCTTCTCTTGCCTAAACTTTATCCTTCATAGCTCTCCATTTTCATCTTCCTTTATCTATTTACTCAAGCAAAAACTAGAACAAAGCTGCAATCTTTCTTCTTCCTCTACATCAATCTAAAAATCCAAGGTAAGAATCATGATCTATGAATTATGAGCTCCAAGATAAGCTCATCATCTTCTTCTATAGTGACCATGAGCTCATTCTGGGTTTTACAAAAGCTTAAGCTCCAAGAGTTCCTCCAATATTTTCATTCGAATTATATGTAACCTAATTGTTTTTTAGCCAGTTATAATAATCATTTCAATGTCGAAATCATTTTTGTGGCTTTGGATTAGTGAAAGTGTTGTGTGAAAGCCCCAAGGGCAAGAGCAGGGAGGATTCGGCTCTAGGTGAGCTATAAAGGTTTTGAATTGCTTAGAAGTTGAGGTAACACACCCTTGACTCCACCTTACTACTTATAGATCATATACATTAGTTTGTTTGCTTGTATTAGGCGGTTAGAGCATATTGTTTGGTTTTGGTGTTCATAGATTGTAGAGAAAGATTTGGACGTTAGAAATAAATGAATATTATGTTTTTTATGATCCCTCAATACTTCTATAAGCTTTATTAATCAAATTAGTCCTTGAACCAACTGTTTTGGATGAGTTTGGGTTGATTTTCATGTGAAACAAGCCAATTATGAGTTTGAGTATTGGTACCATATGAATTAATATCGACACTATTATTCAAAGGGAAAAAAGTAGATTTTTTTAAGGGGTATCGATGCATGTTCATAAGGTATCGATATTGTTCGTTTTATATCAATACCAAAGACTTGGTATCAATATTGGGGGTATTTTAAACCAATATTGGGGCTAGTTTTGGTAGCAATACTTAAAGGAAGTATTGATACCACATAGGTGAGTATCGATACTCAAGGCATGATATTGACAATAATGATTATTAAGTAAACTTTAAGGCTATTTTAGGTACCGGTATTCAAGGAGAGTATCAATAGCTATGTGTCGGTATCTATACCATCAGTGGAATTTGGTTAATGAACATTGAATTATCTATAAGAGCTTGAGAGTGATGAGTCTATCAATTAAAAACTTAAAATTGGAAACTTAAGAATATGTGAATGATTAATAGCATGGAGTTTAATGATGTGTTGAAAAGAATAAGAACATTATGATAAGAGGTTTTATAAAACTTATGTCTTTGCTTGATACTCAAGAAATAAAGAGGACACTTGAGTTATTTATTTATGACGATCGTCTGTTGTGTTTGATGGGTTATTCGGATATCCTAAGAGTCATTCCAAGTCACTTAAAGTAATGATAGTCGAATGTTGATATAATGCTCTTGTGACCTAAAATCATTCAGATATTCTAGAGTTGTAGATTAGTTGGATGTACGTTCTTAATGCGTATGTCAAACAAGTTTTAGTTGAGGTATTTATCCATCGAGGGGTCATTTGGATGTGCGTTCTTAATGCATGAGTGACCCGGGTCGCATCCAAAGTATCAACGTTGTGGGCTAGATGAGTAGGAGTGTCATATGTTATGATAACCTTATACTCACTACTAGAAAAAACCCCTTTGATGACGTGCAATGCGCGTCATCTATGGGTGCAGATGACACACAAATTCGCGTCATTGAAGCCACCGACATAAATATCAGATGACGTGCAATTGTGCGTCATAAATCTATGGCGCGCATTTATGACGAGCATTGTGCGTCATTGAAGCCCCGTCATAAATGAAAATGACACACATTTTTGTGTCATAAATTTATGACACGCATGTATAACTTACATTGCGTGTCATTGAAGCCCCCATCATAAATGAAGATGACACACATTCGTGTGTCGTGATTATATTTCGTAAATTATATATATTGTAGATTGACAAATAATCAAACTAAATCACATTTAATGCCTCATAATACTAAATATATATATCATTTTATATATAAGCAATCCATTTGCATACAATATATTCACATTAAGTTATAAAAAATATTGTAATCATTTGTCGATACAAGGAACATATAAAAACAAATTAAAAAACAAAAACCTGATTCAGCCATTAATCACACAGTAACTTCATAATCCTACTACAGTAAACTTGAACATCTAAAAACTAACAAAAGCAAAATATATTCATTCAAAAGTTGAAGGAATATAATGAATACAGAACCTTTTACAGCAAAAACTACCATAGTCTCATCTGCATCCCCCTCTTTGTTCTCTTCTTCTATCTTTTCAGAATCAAAAAGCAAACCTCCAGCTTTCTCCAAGCGTTCTTCTAGGGAATCTTCAAGTAACTATGAGAAGTATAAGAAGCTCAAAGTTAAAAAAAATATTAGAAATATGTGAACAAGTATGAAAATGCGTATTTAAGTGGAGTACAAATAGGATTCAGTATAGAGTTGATGGCAACAATAACCCTTTTATTTTCACTAATGGAAGGAGAATTATATCTGTTAAATCCATATATAATTATAAGACCAGTTCAGCAACTCACTCCCCAATGTATATCTTTCTGGTTTATCTGATTTGCTGTATCCTGGCAGCTTCCAATAAGTGTTACAACCTCTACATCATCATAAATGGAACTGGGCTGTCCAGAAGAAACTGCAAGGAAACAAAGAAAACAATATTCAAACAACACCTCTTTTGCATACGTAACATGCAAAATATGAACAATGAAAATGGCATCACCTTGAAAGTTAATGTGTTCATTGATGACCCCAAGCATTGTAGTGGATTGCGTTTTATGCAAATATTGCAACAGAAGATCATATGAATATTGTCGAAGTGATTGACAACAAATTCAGCAGTAAATGAGGAAACAAATAGATTATTTTCTTATCTATTAGCAGTTACCAAAGAAACAATTTAAGGCTTTTACCTGACATATTTTGATGTTAACATTAGACAAGTACGATGATTAAATATATTGTGTTTTACTAAAATTAAAATTAAGCACTTACATTATATAATAAGTAATCGCAGAACTGGGATTTTTCTATCTCCTGATTAAGTGAACGGTCTGTTAATGCCCTTATTTCACTCTGCCTAAGAGAATGAAAAAATTCCATCTTCTGATAGAAAAAACATCTAGGTAGCAGCATTATATAAGAGAAAAATGATTCAAACCTTCAATATATAATTGTATGCTATTGCACCCATTGAAGCTAAAGTGATACCCTCACAGTTGTCAAGCTTAAGAATCGTTATCATTGGTAGTCTTACAAACTTCATAGAAAGCGGCACTAATTAGAACTAAATTAACCATTTGCAAAAACTGACCTCAAGAGATATGTTAGGACAATATGAAGAATTCAGAACATGGAGAACAGAACAAGAGCGAGTTATTTTTTGCAATGTTTCATCACTAACACACGAACAATTTGACATGTCTAAAGAATCTAATTGAGGGCAAGAAGTCACTGCGGAACGAATTACTGCATCTGTAAGTTTATGGCATGCACTTATATCAAGCAGCTGTAAAAGGGGGCAATTAAGGGCTGCTTGTGCCATATTACTACGTTTCAAGGACAAACTCTTTAAAAGTGGGAACCTGCAAAAGATCAGATGTTAGCATAACGGAAGAACAGATTGACATCAAAATATAGTTTACAATCAAATCTAGATTTTGCTTCACCTGATGGATATGCGCATCACACGGTATTTAGCTACTTTCATATCACATAACCTATCATGGTTAATAAGTATCTCTTAACCACCATCATCGAGATTAGCATCATTCACATCCAAACTCCTTAACATACCACACTCAATCAATACATGGAAAAAAGCATCCCCTAGTAGCCCTTTTCCCAATGTTAAAGCCTTAAGATTTCTACCAATCAGAAATTTTTATACACATTAATAAGAGGTTGTGCAAAATTCATTTTATTAGAACGTAAAATATGTCAACAAAATATTATCGTGATGAATGGACAACTTTCATAACAAGAAGGTGCATGCTAGGAGTGCCACTCAGGTTCACTTCAGTGGAATTTGGATATCTTTGACAAATGTCATTAACTACAAGATCAAAATGCAACGTTATTGCAGTATGGCATCCAGTTTCATTACATCAATGTACCATTTTCTCTTGCAAAATAATATTATAATCGAATACCCATATAGTTTTATTATCTAAAAAATAGTGTCGACTCCAAGCAATTTGTAAACTTTGTTTGGAGTAGATTGTTTAAATAAATGAGAACTAAGTAAAGATATGAGAAAATCTGAGACTCACATTGTTCAAGAGATATATTCCAGTTTTCCAAGTTCAAACACCTCCAAAAATCCTCATGAGCACTAGCTGATCGCCATTGCCTACAAATCATGGCAGCATTACAAAGATTACGTTGATCCAAGAAGGAGAACACGCAAATAAACGGACGAGCCCTTTGTTCCTGTTCGTTCATTTAATTAAACGAACACGCAATTTTGTTAATGTTTATTCGTTTAATAAATAAACGAACATAAATGAACTTCTCGCTAAACAATTTACGAATGATTTATTAAACGTTTGTTTGGTTTGCAGTCTTAGCTATTATCATTTCATTAAATCATAATAATATCAATTTAAACAAACATTTATAATTTACAATTTTTAAAACAATTTCAAACAATAATGTCCAAATTTATTTTATTTTAGAATTAACATTTCAACTACAATTCCAAGGGTCAATATTGCTCACACTACAAATGGCTACATAATCAAAATAAAGAGAAAGGGGAAAAAGTGAGACTTACCTGATAAAGCTTCTCCGGATCACAAGGATCTGGTTGTTTCAGAAATATAGCATTAATGGCCGACTTCAGTTTTGCCCATGTTTCCTCCTCAAAATTTGTAGGCAATGTCGGTTTTGCTACAGAGAGCTAGGAGAAGTTAAAGTTGAATCAGAAACCCTTATGAGTATATTTTCAAAGTATTATCATTGTTAGCAAATGCAATGCTGTTCTAGTTTCTTATAATTAGTTCATATAAACAATAGATAACCAGATTTGCATAGAAAACCAAAAATACTTCAAACCTGATTACAGTTCCTTGCAAGTAGACTTATTAATATGATATATCAATACCTGCTAACTAAAATCCATATTTAGCTGTTTGGAAAGATGAAGTAACTTATTATACTTATGCAAGCACGCATCAAATATGCTAACAAAGAAATAGGTTTCAATTTACACAGCCTAAATGACATAATCCAATTTTAATTAATTAGTGTTAGCTTAGTATAACAGTAAAAGTAATAAACATAAATTTGCCTATCCTAAGATCTTAAGACCAAACAAAATCCGTAGTTTCCAAAATTCACCTCCTCTAATCCCCAATTTTTTCATTCCAAAAATGACCCAACAACCAAAGCCACTAAATTCCTAAGATCAAATTATCTAATTAACTGAAAATAAGAAAATCTTATATAAAAAAAAACCCAGATAATAAATTATACAACAAATGAGATCAATTAAAAGGAAACACAAACCTTTAACGAGTTTGATGATGAGATTTTTGGTGGGTTGAGGTGGGATAGCTTTTTTGCGAGATAAATTAGCGGCTGCGGGAGTAAGGGCATCGTACTTGGAATGATAGTCGAGGGCCATAGACGAATGGTCGAAAACCAAATAAGAAGAAGAAGAGGGTCGATTTGTCTGTTTAAAGTTGTAAATGCAACTAAACAGAAAACAAAAGAAAATAAATCGCACGGGCATTAGCGAACAAGAGAGTGGGATCATTGTGAGGACGAGGCGGAAGGAGAAACGGTGCCGCGGTGGAAGAGACGGAGATCCTCGAGTTCATTGGAGGTGGAAATGGGCGGCATAGGCTGGGGATTCAACTCGGGCCTAACAAGAAGAAGAGAATTGAGATGAAAAGAGGAAGAATAGAGAATGAAAGGAGTGGAAAACATTAGGCGTGTACTGATTATCGAGGGGGGAAGAAGCAGGAAAAATGAAAATTATGGGGAAATTAAAATATGAATTTAGAGATAACACACAATTAAAAAATGTATTCTGTTTTTGTAAATTTTTTGGATTATGACTATTAAATATGACACACATTATTGTAAGTCATAAATCGTTCATATTTTAAGAAACATGACATTTTTTTAATGACACACATTTTTGCAAGTCATAAATTAGCGTGTGTCATCGTTCGTGTGTCATTAAAGGTATATTTTCTTGTAGTGACTATTATAATACATATGTAGACACCCATTTTTGTTCGGAGTTACTCTAAGGATTTTTATTATATAGTATATAAATATATATATAGTTTTTGAAAAATATATAGTGTATATATATATATATATATATGGTTTTGAAAATATATAATGTATATAGTTTTTTAAAATCTATAGTTTTCATATATATATATATATATATATTTGGCCACTTCAACCCTAAATCGAGAAATGATCCTCTTCACATGATCTTATCTACTCATCATATGACCTACTCCGAGAGATATATATATAATATATTTGGCCACTTCAACCCTAAATCGGAAATGATCCTCTTCACATCTTATCTACTCATGATCTTACCTACTCCGGTTATTATGATATTATACTTACCTTGAATCCACTCAAAAATTTAAGATTAAAGTTCTTATTTAACCAAGCTCAAAAATTTTAATTTGGAACATAAACTTTTCCGGTTATCAAACAGAAAATTAAACAAAAACTTTAAACCAAAACTAAAAATAAAATTTAGAACACAACCTTAAATCAAAATTAAACACAAAATCTCTAGGTTTATATTAAACAAAAATATAACACCATAGATCAGTACAACACAGTCGACCGATTAGAATACCATACAGAACCACCAGAGTGGCTAACTAAAATTTTGCTTTTTAACTTTCCATTTAAACAACCGTTTGTAATACTCATGCTTAGATAAATCAAACACAATTTAAATACAAGATTTTACATCAGGAGCTCCCAAAAATAATAATTCAAATCATACAGACCACTGTTTAAAATAAGTTACAACTACATGCCCTCTAAAGAAAAACATGAGGCACACTCTGCACTAGTATGATCTGGATAACTGCGGGCAAAAAGGTCCTCAGACTTTTCCTCGACTAACATACGTAAGGAAACAAATTCCAAACGTTGAGCTAACTAGCCCCGTGTCACACTAACAACTAAGTCATACTAAAAGTGTTCATGACATGCTGAAGCTAATTGATAAACTACAATGTGAGTATACTTGTATACTGCACTCTATACTCTATAATAGACATCATGGTGCGATTGAGAGTTTTGTATCTAGGAGCTCACACACCCCTCTAGTCTACCGAGGATGGTGCTCAGAATTCCTGCATCGGTCAACACCCTCGATTAGTCCACTCCTTGAGTGTCGGAGCTTGCGCTCAAGCTACTCAGCTTAAAGTGCATCGCGCACAACCTAAGGATTTATCCGGACTTATTCTATACTTCCAAATGAACTCGGGTGTCCTGATCGTTTCCCGAACATCAATCAAGGCTAGTTTTATGTCACCCTAATTTATCTCGTTTCTAATTGTGATTAAACATCATTAAGTTTCACTTGTAGTGTTATTTAATGATATACTGAAGTGTTGGGTACCTCGAGTGTAATTCCCTTAAAAACTGACTTTCTTGCCCAAACAAACTGTTGGTATCGATATTGACCCTTAAGTATTGATACCTTTGACTCAGTATCAATACTTTATGTAAGTATCGATACTGAAAAGGCTACTGGCTCGACCTGCATAAGGAACCAATTTTTCCCAGAAAATCATGATTTTTCCCAGAAATGAAGAACAAGTCTTGATACTGACTCGACCTGCATAAGGAACCAATTTTTCACGAAAATCTTTATTTTCCTATCCCAAAAACCCTAAAGAGGTCCCTAACATTATTAATGTTTTATGCAAATACAAAGAGCATAAATAAGGCTTTTATCATATATAACTCTAAAACATAAAATCTACCAGAGAATGCTTATCATGCTCAACTCAACCATTATACCATCTTACTCTTCTGACTAATGGTATAGAGTTGTGAATGTGTTACCTTGCTTCCTTAATGGCTAGGACTCTCCCCAATCAACCAAGGTTCAAATTTTCTTTTCCTCTAGCTTGAGAGCTTTATCCTACCTCCTTCACTAAACAAAAGTGAGAAAAGGGAATACTAATTCATCTAGCGGTTGGATGAAAACTAAAACTCCATATAACCCAAATCATAACTAGAATCCATTGATTCCCTTAAACTTCTCCAAACCCATTTTTGGTTCAATGCTTAAAAACTTGTGAAATGAAGCTCAAAATGAAGCTAGAAGGATGAGGGTTAATAATCTTACCATGGATTGATCCTTTTGGTTCAATGCTTAAAAACTTGTGAAATGAAGCTCAAAATGAAGCTAGAAGGATGAGGGTTATTAATCTTACCATGGATTGATCCAACTAGGCTTGAATTTCTTTGAGTTTCACGCTTTAGGAAGGATGAAGAAGAAAGAAAGATGAGAAGATGGGAAGAGTATTTGGTGAGCTAAGTAAGGGGTGGTTCACGTGAAAAACATAAATTTAAGGAGGGGTGTTCAGTTTTTAAAACAATCAAGGGGAAAATTGCACTTTGACCCTCACTCTATTTCATACAAATTGCTTAAAAATTGTAAAAATAGTTTGAGGGCCATATTATTATTTTTTTGGGGAAAAATGGTTCGAGGGCCTCACGTACCATTAATTCTTCTTAAATATACAATAGAAAACAAACATTTACCTAAACTGAATTATATCATTCAAATAACTATTATATATATTTTTATTTTTATGAGATGATTACAATGAATTATCTTTTTTTAGAATTTTTCTTAGTCTATGACAATTTATACACACATATGAGTGTAAATGAACAGAACGTTCGATGAATTGTTAATGAATCGTCCATATAACATTCGTTTATTAAGCTAAATAAATGAGTATATACAAAATCTTTATGTTCATTTAATAAATGAATATAAGTGTGTTCGGCTCATTTATGTTCACAAATAAGCCGTTCGTTTACGTTCTTCAACAAGCTCATTTCAAAGCTCATTAACTTTTTTTACATTTTTAAAAATCGATGAATGTAGGGACTAAATTCAACATGAAATTTGGAGTTTAAACTACAAAGCTTAAGGAGTTTAAGCGGTAGTGGCGTAGGTTTACCATTTTTTGCTTTCAAATGAACATGTTCACAAATATATAAACGAACACCAAAATAAACATATAAACGAATGTCAAACAAACATGTTCACAAACGCTAAACGAACATGTTCACAAAACATATAAATTAACATGTTCGTGAAAGTTAAATGAAAGAAAACAAACACCTTAATAATAAATAAATGAACACGAACATGATATAAAAATTAAACGAATGCGAACTGAACAAGGACACCTTTAAAAATAAACAAACGAACATAAGTGTTTTATTATAAATAATTAGTTCAAGCCTAGTTCATTACACTCATATACACACATTGCAAATAAAACTACTCAAGCTTGAATCTCTAAGAAGAATACATTTGTTTTCATCATTAAGCTCACTCAATGAATCTCATGATCGTTATGTTAATTATAATAATTAAACTTTATTATATGATCAAACTTTTTTATAAGGATGGCAAATGGGTGGGACGAGTGTGGATACCCCTTCTTTCATCCCCATACTCATTTAATATTTTTGTATATCCACCTACCTTGGTGATGGGTAAAATTTTTAAACTCACACTCGCTCACGTGGATACATTCTCAAATTCATCCCCACACCCACTACCCAAATATACTCATTACT